>NC_090417.1:17980080-18138222 GCF_036365525.1 Heterodontus francisci
GGCACGGACACGACGGGCTGAATGGCCTCCTCTGTGCTGTAATTTTTCTATGGTCCTATGGTGTGTGTGTGTGTGGTTCATTGTAATCCTTGCCCAGCGCGCTGATGAAGGGGTTAACACCTTCCACACAGGGGTGTAATTAGAGAAGAGGTTGTTCCATTGGGAATAGACTGATAAAAGAAATGAGTCCAACACAGCTATTTCTATCACCTGTAGTCTCTTCCAAAGATTCATCAAAATCATAGAATAAGAGAAATTTCCAGCATGGAAGGAGGCCATTTGGCCCCTCGTGTCCCCGCCAGCCAGAGAGAAGCAGCCAGCCGAATCCTACTTTCCAGCTTTTGGTCCAGAGCCCTGTAGGTCACAGCATGTCAAGTGCATGTCCAAGTATTTTTGAAATGTTATGAGGGTTTCTGCCTTGACCACCCTTTCAGACAGTGAGTTCCAGATCCCAACCACCCTTTGGATGTTAATAGATTTCCCCTTTTATCCCCTCTGACCCTAAATCTATGCCCTCTGCTTGTGGACCCCTCAACCGAGGGGAATAGGGCCTTCCAATCCACTCTACCTAGACCCCTCATAATTTTATACACCAATTAGGTATCCCCTCAGCCTCCTCTGTTCCAAAGAAAACAACCCGAGCCTACCCAATCTTTCTTCAGAAGAAATTCTTTAGTTCAGGCAACAGCTTCACAAATCTCCTCTGTACCCTCTCTCCTGCAGTCACATCTTTCCTTTAATGCAGTGACCAGAACAGCACACAGTACTCTAGCTGTAGCCTAACCAGGGTTTTATACAGTTCTAGAATAGCCTCCCAGCTCTTATATTCTATGCCTCGGCTAATAAAGGCAAGTATCCCATATGCATTCTTGAACACCTTATCTACCTGTCCTGCTACCTTCAGGGATCTGTGGACATGCACTCCAAGGTCCCTCTGTTCCTCTACACTTCTCAGTGTCCTACCATTTATTGTGTATTCCCTTGCTTTGTTAGCCTTCCCCAAATGCATGACCTCACACTTCTCCAGATTGAATTCCATTTGCCACAGTTGTGCCCACCTCAATAGTCTATTGATATCTTCCTGCAGTTCAGTTTTCTTCTTCATTATCAACCACATGGCCAATTCTGTAAACTTTTTAATCATAACCCCGACATTCAAGTCCAAATGATTGACAAAGACCACAAAAAGCAAGGGACCTAGTACTGAAACCTGCAGAACCCGATTGCAGACAACCCTCCGGTCACAAAAACACCTGTTGACCAGAACCCTTTGCTTCCTGCCTCCTCCAGTTTTGGACTCAACTGGCCACTCTGCCTTGGATCTCATGGGCTTTTACATTTGTCATGTAGGACCTTATCAAAAGCCTTGCTAAAATCCATATTGACGACATGGAATGCAGACCCTCATCTACGCCCCTCAAAAGAATCAATCATGTTCAGCAAACAAAATCTTCCCTTCAGATATCCATGCTGACTGACTTTGACTAATCCTTGTCTTTCTAAATGAAGATTTATCCTGTCCCTCAGAAATGTTTCCAATAATTTTCCCACCAGAAGACAGATTTGCAATGAGGCCTCATCTGGCAAGTGAAACAGCAGGAACTGGGACCTGGGGAGAGGCGGGGGGTAGTGGTGGGGGGGGTGGGTGGGTGGTGTGGTGGGTTGCGGCAGGGAGGCAGGGTCAGATGGGGAAGTCACACTGAGTGTCATGATAGGAGCCCGTTTTCCTCACTCCACTCCATGAACTAAATAACAGGCAATCCTCTGTATGGCTGAAACACTGTCTGGTTGGCTGGGATTGCTGCAGTGATATTGGAGCAAGTCTTGTGCTGATGACTTTCAAACGTCATTTAATGTTATGAAACGGTAAATACTCCCGTTCCACTCCCCTCCCTTCCCCTCCATCATCTCCCCTCCGCTGTCTCCCACGACTATTAAACAACTGGGTTCTCCAAAACAGAACATAAATTTTCACCCATGAGATCCTGCCGAACTGCATCGAATCTACAACATAGTAACAGGCCATTCGGTCCAACAGGTCTGTGCTGGTGTTAATGCTCCACACAACCCTCCTATTTCATCTCGCCCCATCAGCATATCCTTCTATTCCTTTCTCCAGCTTCCCCTTAATACATCTATACAATTCAGTTGAAACACTCCCTGTGGTAGCGAGTTCCACATTCTCACCACTCTCTGGGGAAAGAAGTGAAGGGAGTGGGTGGGGGGAAGAGATGGGTGGGAGGGAGTGTAGGGGATAGCCGGGAGTGGGGAGAGGAGGAAGTTGGGAGAAAGGTTGGCCAAGTGAGGAGAACAAGGGGTGGGGCTGTGGGGAAATATGGCAAGCAGGAGGAACAAATGTCAACCCTACACCCAGCTGCGGTGGTCCTGCTCCTTTTCCAGTGGGCAGTTTGCCCGCAGCTGTCAGGAGCCCTGCTTCTGTAACAAACAGTCTGAGCAAACGAAACAGATTGACACTGTTTATACAAGAACCTCAAATTCAAAACAGCTGTAAATTCCACATAAGCCCGCACTGCTGCTGCAGCTGAGGCCCTCGCCCCCTTGCCAGTCAGCAGTAGCAGCTCTGGAACACAGGACTGCTAAATGCCACAGAATCAGTCAGAAGGCCCCAGACTTTTCCCCAAATCCAATCTCAAAAATTGTCTCTTACACATACAGACCCCACAATCCCTAAACTTCAAACAAGGTCAATCAGAATGTTCCGTGACTCTCACCCCCATCCCACCTCCAGAGAGACAGAAGAACAAAAGAAATTGGAGCAGGAATAGGCCATTCGGTCCCTCGAGCCTGCTCCACCATTTAATAAGATCATGGCTGATCTGAATATGATTTTAACCCCCCCCCCACCTTTCCTGCCAGTCCCCCATAACCCTTGAATAAAAGCAAAATACTGCGGATGCTGGAAATCTGAAACAAAAACAAGAAATGCTGGAATCACTCAGCAGGTCTGGCAGCATCTGTGGAAAGAGAAGCAGAGTTAACGTTTCGGGTCAGTGACCCTTCTTCGGAACTGACAAATATTAGAAAAGTCACAGATTATAAACAAGTGAGGTGGGGGTTGGGCAAGAGATAACAAAGGAGAAGGTGCAGATTGGACCAGGCCACATAACTGACCAAAAGGTCACGGAGCAAAGGCAAACAATATGTTAATGGTGTGTTGAAAGACAAAGCATTAGTACAGATTAGGTGTGAATATACTGAATATTGAACATCAGCAAGTGCAAACCTGAAGAAGAACAACCTGAAAAAAACAGTGGGTTTGCACTTGCTGATGTTCAATATTCAGTATATTCACACCTAATCTGTACTAATGCTTTGTCTTTCAACACACCATTAACATATTGTTTGCCTTTGCTCCGTGACCTTTTGGTCAGTTATGTGGCCTGGTCCAATCTGCACCTTCTCCTTTGTTATCTCTTGCCCAACCCCCACCTCACTTGTTTATAATCTGTGACTTTTCTAATATTTGTCAGTTCCGAAGAAGGGTCACTGACCCGAAACGTTAACTCTGCTTCTCTTTCCACAGATGCTGCCAGACCTGCTGAGTGATTCCAGCATTTCTTGTTTTTGCCCCATAACCCTTGATTCCCCTGTAGATCAAAAATCTGTCTAACTCAGCATTGAATATATTCAATGACCCAGCCTCCACTGCTCTCTGGGGAAGAGAATTCCAAACACTTACCACCCTCTGAGTGGAGACATTCCTCATCTCTGTCTTAAATGGTAGACACCTTGTTTTGAAACTGTGTCCCCTAGTTCTAGATTCCCCCACGAGGGGAAACATCCTTTCAGCAACTACCCTGTCAAGTCCCCTCAGAATCTTATCTGTTTCAATAAGATCACCTCTTATTCTTCTAAACTCCAATGAGTCCAGGCCCATCTTGCTCAATCTGTCCTCAGAAGACAATCTCTTCATTGCAGGAATCAGCAGAGTGAACCTTCTCTGAACTGCTTCCAATGTAAATATGTTCCTCCTTAAGTAAGGAGACCAAAACTGTCCACAGTATGCTAGGTGTGGTCTACACACCTCAACAGTTGTAGCAAGACTTCCCTATTTTCACACTCCATCCCTCTTGCAATAAGAGGTAACACTCCATTTGCCTTCCTAAATACTTGCTGGACCTGCATGCTAACTTTTTGTGATTCGTGTACAAGGACACCCAGATCGCTCTGTCCTGCAGCATTCTGCAGTCTCCCTCCATGTAAATAAGATATGCTTTCCTATTCTTCCTGCCAAAGTGGACAACTTCACATTTTTCCACATTATTCTCCATTTGACAAGTTTTTGCCTACTCACTCAAACTATCTATATCCCTTTGCATACATGTTGTGTCCTCCTCACAACTTGCTTTCCTACCTATATAATAAAAGCAAAATACTGCAGATGCTGGAAATCTGAAATAAAAACAAGAAATGCTGGAACCACTCAGCAGGTCTGGCAGCATCGGTGAAAAGAGAAGCAGAGTTAACGTTTCGGGTCAGTGACCCTTCTTCGGAACTGATAAATATTAGAAAAGTCACAGGTTAGAAGCAAGTGAGGTGGGGGTGGGGCAAGAAATAACAAAGGAGAAGGTGTAGATTGGACAAGGCCACATAGCTGACCAAAAGGTCATGGAGCAAAGGCAAACAATGTGTTAATGGTGTGTTGAAAGACAAAGCATTAGTACAGAAAAGGTGTTAACGGACTGAATATTGAACAGCAGCAAGTGCAAACCTGAAAAAAAACAGTGGGTAAGCAAACTGAACAAACTAAGATGAAATGAAATAAATGCTAAAAATAGATTGTAAAAAAGAAAAAATAACTGAAAATGAAAGTAAAATGGGGGGCTGTCATGCTCTGAAATTATTGAATTCAATGTTCAGTCCGGCAGGCTGTAGTGTGCCTAATCGGTAGATGAGGTGCTGTTCCTCGAGCTTGCGTTGATGTTTACTGGAACACTGCAGCAATCCCAGGACAGAGATGTGAGCATGAGAGCAGGGGGAAGTGTTGAAATGGCAAGCAACCGGAAGCTCAAGGTTCTGCTTGCGGAGATGTTCCGCAAAGCGGTCACCCAGTCTGCGCTTGGTCTCCCCAATGTAGAGACCACATTGTGAGCAGCGAATACAGTATACTACATTGAAAGAAGTACAAGTAAATCGCTGCTTTACCTGAAAGGAGTGTTTGGGGCCTGGGATAGTGAGGAGAGAGGAGGTAGATGGGCAGGTATTACACCTCCTGCGATTGCAGGGGAAGGTGCCATGGGACGGGGACGAGGTGGTGGGGGTAATGGAGGAGTGGACCAGGGTGTCGCGGAGGGAACGATCCCTTCGGAATGCTGACAGGGGAAGGGGAAGATGCGTTCCGGTTGCTTGCCATTTCAACACTCTCCCCTGCTCTCATCTCTGTCCTGGGATTGCTGCAGTGTTCCAGTGAACATCAACGCAAGCTCGAGGAACAGCACCTCATCTACCGATTAGGCACACTACAGCCTGCCGGACTGAACATTGAGTTCAATAATTTCAGAGCATGACAGCCCCCCATTTTACTTCCATTTTTAGTTATTTTTTCTTTTTTTCTTTTTTACAATCTATTTTTTGCATTTATTTCATTTCATCTTAGTTTGTTCAGTTTGCTTACCCACTGTTTTTTTTTCAGGTTTGCACTTGCTGCTGTTCAATATTCAGTCCGTTAACACCTAATCTGTACTAATGCTTTGTCTTTCAACACACAATTAACATATTGTTTGCCTTTGCTCCATGACCTTTTGGTCAGCTATGTGGCCTTATCCAATCTACACCTTCTCCTTTGTTATCTCTTGCCCCACACCCACCTCACTTGCTTATAACCTGTGACTTTTCTAATATTTATCAGTTCCGAAGAAGGGTCACTGACCCGAAACGTTAACTCTGCTTCTCTTTTCACAGATGCTGCCAGACCTGCTGAGTGGTTCCAGCATTTCTTGTTTTTATTGCTTTCCTACCTATTTATTTTATTATTTATTTAGAGATACAGCACTGAAACAGGCCCTTAGGCCCACCGAGTCTGTGCCGACCAACAACTACCCATTTATACTAACCCTACAGTAATCCCCTATCACTTCCCTACACTAGGGGCAATTTACAATGGCCAACTTACCTATCACCTGCAAGTCTTTAGATGTGGGAGGAAACCGGAGCACCCGGCGAAAACCCACGCAGACACAGGGAGAACTTGCAAACTCCGCACAGGCAGTACCCAGAATCGAACCCAGGTCCTTGGAGCTGTGAGGCTGCAGTGCTAACCACTGCGCCACTGTGCCGCCCATTTCTTGGCAATGTCCGCAAATCTAGCGAGAATACACTCGGTCCCTTCATCCAAGTCATTAATATAGATCGTAAATAGCTGAGGGCCAGCAATTACCCCTGTGGCACTCCACTAGTTACACTTTGCCAACCTGAAAATACCCCATTTATCACCACTCTCTGTTTCCTATTAGTTCGCCAAACGTTTTATCCATGTTAATAATATATCACCCCCAATAGCATGAGCTGTTATCTTATGTGGTAACCTTTTATGTGGCACTTTATCGAATGCCTTTTGAAAATCCAAATACACTACATCTACTGGTTCCCCTTTATCCACCCTGCTTGTTGCATCCTCAAAGAACTCTAATAAATTTCTCAAGCACAATATCCCTTTCATAAAACCATGTTGACTCTGCCTGATTATATTATGATTTTCTCAATGTCCTGCTACCACTTCCTTAATAATGAATTCTAACATTTTTCCAAAGACAGATGTCAGGATAACTGGCCTATAGTTTCCTGCTTTCTGTAAACGCACTCTCTTGAACAAAGGTGTTACATTTGCGGTTTTCCAATCTGCCGAGACCTTTCCAGAATCCAGGGAATTTTGGAAGATTACAACCAATGCATCCACTATCTCCGCAGCCATTTCTTTTCAGACCCGAGGATGCAGGTCATCTGGTTCACGAGACTTGTCAGCCTTTAGTCCCACTAGTTTTCCGAGCACTTTTTCTCTAGTCTCAGTGATTGTTTCAAGTTCCTCCCTCCCTTTTGCCTCTTGATTTTCTGCTATTCTTGGGATGTTTTTGTGTCTTCTACTGTGAAGACAGATAGAAAATACTTGGTCCAAGTCTCTGCCAATTCCAGGTTTTCCATTATTAATTCCCCTGTCTCATCCTCATGAGACCAACACTTACTTTAGCTATTCTCTTCCTTTTTGTATATCTCTGGGCTGAAATTTATAGTCTCACTGCTGTAATTGGCAGCGAGCAAAAACAATTGCAGAATGCATGTCGCAGAGCCGCCGCGATAGTAAGTGCGGCAGCTCATTTCCATAGCCGGAGCAGATCGCTCAACCCGGCGACCTGGAGGGGGCGGGCTGTCCGTCCCTGACAATGGCGTCACCAGCCTTTGCGCATGCACCACCAGTGTTCCGCCTTTGATTCCCAGACAGGGATCCGAAGGCGCCGGAGTATGAGCCACCGGCACCAATATTGCAGTGGGACGGAGGGCAGAGGCGCAGGTCTGATTAATTAATTTTCATGGATATAAACATGTTAATGGTTGTCGCTTAGCCAAGCGGCTCAGGGGCTGCCACGAGGACTCGCCGCCACCAGTAATATTGTGCTGGGCCTCTGCTGGAGGCATTTTCTGACCCCCCCCCCACCCACCACCACAACCACCACCCCCAACGTCACAGAGGGGTCTGTAAAATTCACCCCTCTGTTTTCATATTTCTTGCTAGTTTACTCTCATATTCTAATTTCTCCATCTTAATCATTTTTAGTTATCCTTTGCTGGTTTCTAAAGTTTTCCCACTCTTCTGGCCGACCACTAATCTTGGCAGCATTGCACACCGTTTCTATCAATTTGATACCATCCTTAATTTCCTTACTGAGCCACTGATGATGCAACCTTCTCAAAGAGTCTTTTTTTCTCAATGGAATGTATATTTGTTGAGAGTTATGAAATATCTCCTTAAATGTCTGCCACTGTTTCTCTACTCTCTTACTTTCGAACTTATTTTCCGAGTCCACTTTGGCCAACTCTGTCTTCATACCATGTAACTGCCTTTATCTTTAGTTTAAGATGCCAGTTTCAGACTAAAACTTCTCACCCTCAAACTGAATGTGAAATTCTATCATGTTATGATCACTCTTGCCGAGAGGATCTTTTACTATGAGGTCATTTATTAATTGTGTCTCAGTACACATTATTAGGTCGAAAACAGCCAACTCCCAGGTTGGTTCCAGAACGTATTGCTCGAAGAAACTGTCCCAAATACACTCATATTCCAGGCTACCTTTGCCTTTTATATGAAGATTAAAATCAGTCACGATTATTGCAGTACCTTTCCTCCAAGACCCCGTTATTTCTTGATTAATATTCAGTCCTATAGTGTAGCTACTGTTAGAAAACTCACCCTCGGTCCACTTCTCAAGACAGAACTTCCGAGATTTCTTTCCCATATAAAAACAGGAATGTTTGATGTTACGAGCTGTATTGCCTCGGAATTCTGGACCAGTGAAATGTAACACTTGCGGTTATAAAGTGTCATTCAGGACCTCAGGATGTCTCAAAGCGCTTTCCAGCCAATGAAGTACTTGGTGAAGTGTAGTCACTGTTGTAATGCAGGAAACACCAAACTGCACATAGCAAGATCCCACAAACAGCAATGAAATAAATAACTAGATCATTTTTTTTAGTGATGTTGCTTGAGGGATCAATACTGACAAGGACACCGAGGAGAACACCCCTGCTCTTCTTCAAAATAGCATCCAAGGGATTTTTTTTTCTTCCACCTGAGAGGGCAGAGGGGGCCTCGGATTAACATCTCATACGAAAGACAGCACCCATGACAATGCAGTGCCCCCTCAGTACTGCCCCTCTGACCGAGCGGTGCTCCCTCAGTACTGCCCCTCTGACCAAGCGGTGCTCCCTCAGCACTGCCCCTCTGACAGTGCAGCGCACCTTCAGCACTGGCCCTCCGACAGTGCAGTGCTCCGTCAGTACTGACCCTCAACTGAGCGGTGCTGCCTCAGCACTGCTCCCCTGACAGTAAACTGCTCCTTCAACACTGCCCCTCCGACAGTGCAACACTCAATTAGTACTGACACCCAACAGTGCATCATTTCCTCAGCACTGACCCTCCGACAGTGCAGTGCTCCCTCAGTACTGATCCTCTGACCGAGCAGTGCTCCCTCAGCACTAGCCCCTCCAACAGTGCAGCTCTCCCTCAGCACTGCCCCTCTGACAGTGCAGCGCTTCTTCAGCACTGCCCCCTGACAGTGTCGCACTCCCTCAGTACAGACCCTCCAACAGTGCAGTGCCCCCTCAGTGCTGCCTCTCTGACAAAACAGCACTCCCTCAGGACTGCCCATCCGACAGTGCAGTGCTCCCTGAGCAGGTTCAGTGGAGGGGTGAACAGATGATAATGTCCTCGATCTCTTAGCAAAGACTGCTGGATTTACAGCAATTTCCCCTTGCCCAACTTGGACTTGAATCCAACAGGGCAGTTCATTGAACAAACACTCCCATCCAGTTCTGTGACTTTCGCCAGTGCAAAGAAAGCTCAAATCTCAGCATAGAACACCTGTGAAGTGCATCAAGTAACAAACTCTCCCTTTCCTTCATCAAAGAATCAAATAACTTGCATTATATAGCACCTTTCACATCCTCAGGACATTCTGACGCACTTTAAGACCAGGGAATTACTTATCTCCAGTCACTCCTGGTTTGTCGTCAAGCACAGCAATGAATATTTGCACAGCAAAGTCCTGCAAACAACCATGAGACATATGGCCAGATCATTTGTTTTCGTGATCTTATGTGATGGTTAAATATTAGTCAGGCACCGGGACGAACCTCCTCCGCTTTGAATATTACCGTGTGACCTTTTACTTCCATCTGATTAACCCAGGCCTCGTCTGCTCTAACATTTCATCTGAAAGAGGGGACCTCTGACAATGCAGGACTCCCTCAGCATTTTATTGAGCCAGGGAGTGGGACTCTTTCCATCAGTCTATTTGGTCAGCAGCCCATTCACCACATTACACGTCCACTCCCTCAAGCACCAGCACACCGATGCTGCAATGTGTACCATCTACAGAATGGAATGCAGCAGCTCACCAAGATTATGGACAGCACCTTCCAAATCCACAACCTGTCCTAAACAATGACTTGTATTTATATAGCACCTTGAATGTTATAAAAAATCTCAAGGCACTTCACAGGAGCGTTATAAAACAAAATATCGCACCATATAAGGAGATATTAGCTCAGATAACCTAAAGGCTGGTCAAAGATGCAGCTTTGAAGGAGCATCAAAGGAGGTAGAGAGGTGGGGAGGTTTAGGGAGGTAATTCCAAACCTTCAGGCCCAGGTAGCTGAAGGCAAGGCCAGTAATGATGGAGCAATTAAAATCGGGGATGCTCAAGAGATTAGAATTAGATGCGAAGTGAGATCTCGGAGGGTTATAGGGGCAGGAAGAGATTACAGAGATAGGCAGGGCAAGGCCATGGAGAGATTTGAAAACAAAGATGATAAATGTAAAATCGAGGCATCATTTAACCAACATAGGTCAGCGAATTAGTGAAGTGCCACGAGGTTCAGTGCTAGGCTAGCTTGCTCCCTGTATGGCTGTATAAGTACCACACGCTAACCTACTGTGCCACTGGAGCTATAAATTTCCATCTTCCTCGCCGCGACACTTCACCTCATCTCCATGAAGCACCCTGCCAGAGTAGATCACCTCTACAGGACAAGCTGGAAACTATTTAGCCTACGTCACCTCCAGTCCAGAAACAAGGTCACCCCAACCTCTGTCATCGAATTGCAGTACGCCGATGATGCTTGAGTATGCGCACACTCAGAGGCCGAGCTTCAACCCTCGTCAATGCATTCACGGAGGCGCATGAAAGAATGGGCCTTAAGCTAAACATCCGGAAGAAAAATGTCTCCTACCAGCCTGCTCCCCGCAGCGCAACACTGCCCCCCCCACCCCGACTATCAAGATCCACGGCGAACCACTGGACAATGTGGATCACTTCTCATACCTTGGGAGCCTCCTCTCAGCAAAAGCAGACATCGACGGTGAAACTCAGCATCACCTCCAATGTGCCAACACAGCCTTTGGTCATCTGAGGAAAAGAGTGTTTGATGACCAAGGCCTCAAACCTGGCACCAAGCTCATGGTCTACAGGGTCGCAGTGTTACCTGCCCTCCTGTATGTGTCAGAAACATGGACACAGTACAGCAGACATCGCAAAGCCCTGGAGAAATATCACCAGCGGTGCCTCCGCAAGATCCTGCAAATTCAGTGGCAGGACAGACGCTCCAATATCAGTGTCCTCTCTCGAGACACTGGTCATGGCTAGTCACGTTGGGCGGGCCACATCGTCCGCATGCCTGACACAAGACTCCCTAAACAAGCTTTCTATTCTGAGCTCTGTCATGGTAAGAGGCAACCAGGAGGACAGAGGAAACGCTATAAGGATGTCCTTAAAGCCTCCCTGAAAAAATGTGACATCTCCACTGATTCGTGGGAATCTCTTGCCCGAGACCATCCAAAATGGAGATGAAGCATCCACAAAGGTGCCAGCCAGTTCAAACAACGTCGACATGCCCAGGCAGCGACCAAGTGCAAAGAGTGGAAGGAGTGTTCAGAAGTTCGAGTATCCCATTCACTCGCCTCACCAAACACCAACTGCCCCACCTGTGGCAGAGTGTACGGATCCAGAATTAGACTATTCAGTCACTGAAGGACCCACAACCCTGGAGTGGAAGAAAGACATCCTTGTTCCCCAGGAACTGCCTGAGAAGAAGAGTGTTGGGGTCTCAACTATTTCCCGTTTATATCAATGACCTGGATAAAGGGACTGGATGTATGGTAGCTAAATTTGCCAATGACATCAAGAAAGGAAGGAAAGCAAGTTGTCAAGAGGAGGTAAAGAGTTGACAATGGGATATAGATAGGTTGAGTGAGTGGACAAGAATTTGGCATTGGGAGTATAATGAGGGAGAATGTGAACTTGTCCACTTTGGTGGGAAGAATAAAAAAGCGATATACTATTTAAATGGAGAGAGATTGCAGAACTTGGGAGTTCAGAGGGATCTGGGTGTTCCGGTACATGAATTGCAGAAGGTTAGTATGCAGGTACAGCAAGTGATTGGGAAGGCAAATTGAATGTTGGCATTTACAGCAAGGGGAATCGAGTATATAGTAGGCAAGTTTTGCTACAGCTGTACAGGACCTTGCTGAGACCACATCTGGAGTACTGTGTACAGTTCTGGTCTCCTTATTTGAAAAAGGATATAACTGCATTTGAAGCAGTTCAGAGAAGGTTCACTGGACTAATTCTGGGGATGAAGGGCTATTTCGTGAAGAGAGACTGAACAGGTTGGCCTATACCCATTGCGGTTTAGAAGAATGAGAGATGATCTTATTGAAACATATAAGGGCCTGAGGATCTTGATAGTGTGGATAACGGGATGATGTGGGGGAGACTCAAACTGGGGAACTAGAACTGGGGGACATAGTTTAAGAATAAGAGATTTCCTTTTAAAGATGGAGATAAGGAGATTTTTTTTTCTCAAAGGGTCATTAGTCTGTGGAATTCTCTTCCCCAGAAAGCAGTGGAGGCTGGGTCACTAAATTTATTCAAGACTGAGTTAGATAGATTGTTGCCCAACAAGGGAGTCAAAGGTTATGGGGGTCAGTCAGGAAAGACCACAACCATATCAGCCATGATATTATTGAATGGCAGGGCAGGCCGGAAAGGCTGAATGGCCTACTCCTGCTCCTAAGTCCTATGTTCCTATGAACGCAGTGGTGATGAGTAAACGGCACTTGGTGTGAGTTGGGATACATGCAGCAGCGTTTTGGATGACCTCAAGTTTACGAAGACTGGCCAGGAGTGCACTGGAATCATCAAGTACCACCTAGAAGGACAAGGACAACAGGTACACAGGAAAAGCATCATCTCCAAATTTCCATCCAAGTCACACAGGCACCATCTCGACTTGGACATAAATTGTTGTCCCTTCAATGTGGTGGGGTCAAAATCCTGGAACTCTGGGCATACTTTCACCACATGGACTGCAGTGGTTCAAGAAGGCAGCTCACCACCACCTTCTCAAGGGGTAAAACAGAATGGCTTTACCAGTGAAGTCCACATCGCAAGAATGAATCTAAAAAAAAGTTTAAAAGAACCTTGACAACATCTTGTAGCCATACAAGAGGCCCCGTAATAGATTCGGCCAAGTGTCTGAGAACAAGGAGAACAGTAAGCAAGGTGGCCAGAGAGTGAGCAACAGCTGGGAGCCATTTCTAGCAATTAGACACAAGGAAAAGTTCCAAGAAAAGAGAATGACATCAACGCTGCAGCAAACTCTCTTCCATAGACAAAAGCTTTAAGTACAGTTTGTTGCAATCTTCAAAACACCACAAAATAGTTATGCTCCCCGCCAAGCTACAAACAGCACGGCACCACTCTCAATGCAATCTCACTCTTTCCAGACTGTACACTCACAGCGTCTGCTGTGACTCAGTTAGTAACACTCTCGCCCCTGAATCAGGAGGTTGTGGGTTCTGAAACACACCAGAGATTTTAGCACATGACCCAGGCTGACTCTCCAGTGCCAGCCCTGGGTGAGTGCTGCACTGACAGGTGCCGTCTTTCAGACGAGACGTTAAAGTGAGGCCCCGTCTGCCCTCTCAGATGGATGTCAAAATCCCACAGTACTATTTTGAATAAGAGCAGGGGAATTCTCCCCAGTATCCTGCGTCAATATTTATCCCTCAACCAAGATCACTGAAACAGAACATCTGGTCATTTATTTCATTGCTATTTGCGGGATCTTGCTATGCACAAATTGGTTGGTGAGTTCCCTACATTACAACAGTGACTCCACTTCAAAAAGAATTCATTGGTTTTAAAACACTTTGGGACATCCTGAGGTGGAAAAGGCGCTGTAGAAATGCAAGTCATCTTATCTTTCATTCTATTACATTAACTGCATTTAAACAGACAGTGTTTGAGTGCTGTTTAACCGTAGCAGGTTGGAGGCGATGATTTAATGGAAGCGGGCCTTCTGTCTGGGATACTGGGAAAAAAAGAAACTTGCAAGAAGCCTGAATTTCAGCAGCTCAATGTTGTTTGACTCCTGCTTTGCAGCAGATACTGATTGGACATATATAATCATGTACAGGGCTCTGCTTCATCACGATAGCGTATCTACAGTTTACATAATGCTTACCAGTGCTAGTTACAGCAGGTGAATGGTATTTAATCCTGGTCTGCTGTAGTATCTAGGAACCCCTTCTTGAGTTCAACAAGCAATGACTTGGCTTGAGAAGTCAGGTAACTTTTATATCAGACTCTGCCTGGAAGGACAGTGGAAGCAGATTCACTAGTAACTTTCAAAAGGGGAGTTGGGTCAGTATTTGAAAAGGAAACACTTGCAGGGCTATGGGGGTGGTGAGAGGGTGTGGGACTAATTGGATAGCTCTTCCAAAGGGCCGGCACAAGTACAATGGGCTGAATGGCCTCCTGCTGTGCAATAAAATTCTCTGATCATTGAAGAACACTGTGGAAAATCAGCCCTATTGTATTTCACGGCAAAAGTTTCCTTCCACCCAATTCTTGAATACTTTTAATCTGCTGAAGTTGTAAATAATCTGGATTTGAGGTACAAATTAGCCAGGAACTAACAGAACGCTGGAACAGGCTGAACGGCCTACTCCTGTTCCTATGTCTCAAACAGCACAATAAATGAACTTGCATTTCTGTGGCGCCTTTCACATCCCAAACGACTTCACAGCCATTGAAGTACTTCTGAAGTGCAGTCACTGTTGTAATACATTCACCTCTCTTCTGTACCTGAACACGGGGTCTGTCTCTCACAACGGCGTCCTTGTTAAATTAACTGCTGCAGACTATAAATCATTCCTCTCAAGACCAGGAAGGGAAGGGGGAAAAAAAGCGCTAAATAAACCATTCGGAGCCTGATGAAATGATCCAGTCTGCTGAGATGCAATCTCAGCCTCCATTGCTGCTGAAAGCAGCTCTCTATTTTCTTAATTAGTGTATATTTATAGAATGTCTGGTCGCCAGGACAAATGCCTCAGCTTCCTGTAACCTGCTTTAAACTCCAAACAAACAAAAATATTGTCTTTGAGTTGACAGAAAGTAGTTTCTTTCCTGACAGGGGAGTTGGGTAGCTGCTTTGACTTTGCCAAGGTCCCAACTAGGAACAGAGCATTTCGTGAGCTCTATTCTCCCTTTCATCCACACTCCATCTCTCGATGGTTTTTCTTTCTTTCTCATTTGTGCAGATCGCAAGACGTTCTGGCTGTTCCCCAAGCCACTGGGGAGGGAGAGCTTCCAGTAGCGTGAGGCATGGATCGGAACAGGCTTCTGGAATCCTGGTAGGCCCGCAGTGGCTACCACAGGCTGTTCAGACCCAGCGTAGGGCAAGTTAACTTCAATTTATTAAACATGCTAAGGGTGATATATACCCAGGACGCCTACCCTCCAGGATTGGCCAGGAATTATAGATTAATCTTCAAGACACTGGTGTGAGTAAAACTCCAGGACAGAGATAAATCATTTTGCCCCCCGCGCCCCACACTCACGCCATTGGTCACTCAACACATCCATCATCCTGAAGCTCGCCTTCCTGCAGCCAACTGGAGACCGGAGACTCTTCACTTCTGATTGCATAGATTGTCAAACAGCCTTTTCTTCCCCATATCCAAAAGCTTTTATAACAAGTAAGGAAAATGAATAAAGCACATTCTTTTTCACACCCCTCTGATTCTCTTCCAACAGTTGCTCGCAGCAATGTCCTGGAAATTTATGTTTCATTCCTGAAGACTTCGGAGCAATCCTGGAGGATTGGTAACGCTGTAAGAAAATTTATTTTCCAAACAAAATGAAAACCTGTGTGTTAACATCAGGAGGAGGGGAGGGAAAGTGAGTACAGGCATTATTTTGGTGTTGATTTAAATCCTGTCACAGACAGTTTAATGTTCTTCCAGCTCTTTAATCTACAGAGAGTGAACAGTGCAACCTTTATGCAGATCTGTGTGCTGTGTTTACCCAGCACCCGGTTCCATTTACTACATAAACCACTCTTGGACCTCAGCACACCCACTCCATTCAGGCCTCGGATAAACCATAATATTTAGAATGGTTTTCAGACTGTCAGGAATGAGTTGTGGAGTATCAGATGTTGCTTCTCTGGAGCCCCTTACATGAGCCATCCGTGCATTCAAATTCCCTCACCACATCCTTCCTGTGCCGAGAGTGAGGCATCGCCAGACAGAGCTCACTGGACTTAGCAAAAAGGCACCTTCCAAAATAGTAATTCTTTTGCCAATTGATGCTGTTCCTCAAACATTGAGGACGAAGGGAGCCTATTTCCCTGAGTACAAGAGCATCATTAGGTGTCAGCCTTGGCTCAGCAGATAGCCCTCTTGCCTCTGAGTCAGGAAGTCATGGGTACAAGCAACATGCCAGAGACTGGAGCACTAGAGGCCAAAGCGCCCAGTGCAGTACTGAGCGAGAGCCGCACCACTGCAGGTGCCATTTTTTGGATGAGTTGTTAGACTGAGGCCCTGCCCGCCCTCTCAGGTGGACGTATAACATTTCACAGCCACGACTGGGACAAATGAAAGAAGAGCAGAGCAGTCCTCATAAGTGTCCTGGTCAATATTTATCCCTCAATCAACATGCCTAAAACAGATGATCTGGTCATTATCACATTGCTGTTTGTGGGAGCTTGCTGTGCACAAATTGGCTGTTGCATTTCCTACATTACAACAGTGACTACATATCTAAGAAGACTGCAAAGGCACAAAAACCACAAGGCCCACTTCCATTGAAGGATAAAAGCTCTACCTGGCAAGGTGTTGAGCTATAGAGAGTGGGAAGTACCAGGTTCTGAAACTTCAGAGTTATCTCATCTTAGCTGGGATGATGTAAAGGGTATTACAATTGACCTCAGCATCCCAGGCCTAAGTCAGGCAAAAAAAAAACACCCATTGAGAATTTCTAGCCCTGCTCAACACTGGGCATCAGATGAGAATATTGGGTGAGTTGTACTGACTTCCTTGGCCAAATAGCCTAGTAACAGCTACAGTCCAGACTCCCACATGAAGAATGGTCATGTGGACTGTGCCTCGGCTGGAGGCAGCTCAATCGGGAGAGTAAACCGCGGGGAGAGAGGCTGAAGGGATCAGACTTTTCTTTTCTCCATGCCGGATCAAGGCCCACTGGCACTGAGCAGAAATACTCCTATCAATCCTTCTGAGGCTCACGTAAGATTCCTTTTCCAGGCCTGGTTATCTCCCTAAGATGTGCAGGAGCCTGACGCTAAGATCGACCCAGGCCTGTCCCAGTATCACAGCTCCTGAGACTGTGTAAACACACAGCTGGTTCTGCACTCCATCTTCCTTAGCCATCTGCTTCTTATCAAACTCCACCATGACAGCAGCTCAGCAATAGACCAGTTCCAGCCTCTCACCCTCCCCCATCCCCCCAGTGTTCCAGATTTTCTGGAATTCTCCTTTGTCCGTATCTTTGTACCTCTGTGTTTTAAAACATGCAGGAGGCAATGTCAACTTTGACCTAGAAATTACTTGCAATATAATCAGCCTCACATGCTCATATGACCTCACTCAAAAAGGCTGCGGGCAGGTTTGCA
This sequence comes from Heterodontus francisci, assembly GCF_036365525.1. Taxonomy (NCBI): domain Eukaryota; kingdom Metazoa; phylum Chordata; class Chondrichthyes; order Heterodontiformes; family Heterodontidae; genus Heterodontus; species Heterodontus francisci. The sequence continues at coordinate 17,997,790 of NC_090417.1, forward strand.
AATTCTGATTGGACATATTTAGGAACACCAGAGGAGGAGTAGGACATTCGGACCGTAAAGGCTGCTTTGCCATTCAATTAGATCATGCCTGATCGTCTACCTCAACGCCACCTTCCTGCACAATCCCATATCCCATGATGTTATTAGTATCCAGATATCTATCGATCTATTTCTTGAACATGCTCAATGATTGAGCTTCCACAGCCCTCTGGGGTAGAGAATTCCACAGATTCACCAACCTGTGAGTGAAGAAATTCCTCCTCATCTCAGTCTTAAATGCCCGACCCCTTATTCTGAGACTGTGTCTTCTTGTTCTAGACTCACCAGCCAGAGGAAACATCCAATCCACAGCTACGCTGTCACACCGTGGAAGAATTTTTCAATGAGATCACCGCTCATTCTTCGAAATTCTAGAGAATACAGGCCCAGTTTCCCCAATCTCTCCTCATAAGACAATCCTGCCATCCCAGGGATTAGTCTGGTGAACCTCCATTGCACTCCCTCTATGGCAAGTATATCCTTCCTTAGATGAGGAGACCAAAACTGTACACAATACGCCAGGTGCGGTCTCACCAAAGCTTTATACAATTGAAGCAATACATCTTTACTCCTGTACTCAAATCCCCTTGTGATGAAGGCCAACATACCATTTGCCTTCTTAATTGTTTGCTGCACCTGCATGCTAACTTTTAGTGACTCATGAACAAGGACACCCAGGTCCCTTTGGACATCAACACTTTCCAATCTCTCACCATTTAAGAAATACTCATCATTTCTGTTTTTTCTGCCAAAGTGGATAACTTCACACTTAGTCACGTTACATTTCATCTGCCATGTTCTTGCCCATTCACTTAGCCTGTTCAAGTCCCCTTGAAGCCTCTTGGCATTCTCCTCACCACTTACATTCCCGCCTAATTTTGTGCCATCCACAAATTTGGAAATATTACATTTGGTCCCCACATCCAAATCATTTATATAGATTGTGAATAGCTGTGGCCCAAGCACTGATCCTTGCAGTACCCCACTAGTAACAGCCTGCCAAAGCGAAAATGACCCGTTTGTTCCTATTCTCTGTTTTCTGTCTGTTAACCAATTCTCAATCCATTACAGTATATTACCCCCATCCCATGTGCTCTAATTTTGTTTCCTAACCGCCTGTGTGGGACCTTATGAAAAGGCTTCTGAAAATCCAAATATACCACATCCACTGGTTCTCCTTTATCTATGCTACAAATAACATTCTCAAAAAACTCCAACAGGTTTGTCAAACAAGATTTCCCTTTCACAAATCCATGTTGACTTTGCCCAATCAAATCATTATTGTCCAATTATCACATCCTTTATGATAGATTCTAACATTTTCCCTGCTACTGACATCAAACTAAAAGGTCTGTGGTTCCTTGATTTCTCTCTCCCTCCTTTCTTAAATAGTGGGGTTACATTTGCTACTTTCCAGTCTGCAGTAACCATTCCAGAATCTATAGAATTTTGAAAGATAACCACCGACGCATCCACTGTTTCTGATGGTTTCATCACATGACCTTCCACTGCCAAAGACCCACCCCGCATTCCCCCATTGCTTGCCCAACACGTCCCACTTTCCCCACGCCAACTGGAAAGCTTCATTATTCTATTAGATGATTCTTGACTCTCAGTTAAACAAACTTTCCTCCCAAACGCCAATGTTGTTATAATTCATAAACTAAGCATTCAAAGGAAATGAGAAAAACACAATTAATTTTAACAACCACACCCACCTCCATTTACCAATACCCTGCCAGCCTGTGACTTCTTTTTCCTCTTTTCTCTTTTTCTTTTCTCTTCTCTGCTACTCAAGTCAATCCAGATACTGGTCCAGCCTTATGAAGGGGAATAAAGAAAGGACTTGCATTTCTGTAGCACCTTGCACAACCTCAGGATGTCCCAACACACTTCACAGCCAAAAAAGTACTTTCTGAAGTATGGTCCCTGTGGTAATGCAGGAAACACAGCTGCTAATTGGTGCACAGCAAGATCCCACAAACAGCAATGCGATAATGACCACATTATCTGTTTTTTTGAATGTTGTTTGAAGGATAAATATTAACCAGGACACTGGGGAGAACTCCCCTGCTTCCAATAGTGGCTGTAGGATCTTTTACATCCACCTAAGAGGGAAGGTGGGGTCTCAGTTTAATATATAATTCGAGAGATGGCACCTCTGACAGTGTAGCACTCCCAAAGTGTTTCCATCGCAATTCCCTCTGGCTCTCATTCCTGCTAACTGCAGGAAGGTAGAAAGGTTCGGAGGTAGATGGGATACTGTAAGTCAGGGTATCCCCAAACGCCTTTTGGCTGAACTAATATTGGAAGGAAAGAGGCCCAGACAGAGCTGAGTGTTTTCTGTTGCTGCCTTCGTCACATCAAAGGCCTTTCACCCTCTGTCTCTCAGTGTACAGAATGCTCACAGACGGAGCTGATGAAAAACCAATTAGGGAAGCTGTCAACCACCATTAACTTCAAGCTTCCTCTCCCAGCATGCAAGTCAAGCAGGAATGGCACCAGTGGAAGAATGTGATTGAGTCTCCTTTACTTTTTATTGTTCCATTTTTTAATGCATTTCTGGATTTACTCTTGGGTTTAATTTCTGCATAAGCTAAGGTGTCAGCCATGCCTCCGAGGGAAGGACTCTCGCCTCCCAATCAGACGGTCATGGGCACAAGACTCACTCCAGAGTCACCAGCCCACAACCCAGGGAGATGCCATCTTTCAGATGAGGCGTTCAACCAACGTCACTAAAATAGATGATCTTGTCATTACCATATTACAGTTTGTGGGATCTTGTTGCGCGCAAATTGGTTGCAATGTTTCCTACATTTCAAAAGTAATTCATGGGCGATGAAGCACTTTGGGACATCCCGAGGTTGTGAAAGGTGATATGTCAAGGCAAATCCATTCTGACAAGCATATTTTTCCAGCATTGACTGTTGTGTAACATGAAGAAGAGCTCGTGCACAGTTTACAGAAGCCGCTTGCAGCTCCTGATTAAACGATCCGGTTATGAGCTTGTTGTCCTCTGGCGTGACTTGCATGCTTGTATTTCTCATTCACACACAGTGACTCGGCTACACAGATGGTTCAAAGAGTTCTTTAAGAAGGTCACAAGGAGATTTTGCAGCTTGCAAATCCCATATCCCCAATAGTGTGGCCAGCTACAGTTAGATGTATTGCAGGAGCTTTTATCACATGACCTCCCGCCTGTAACAGCCCGCTCCTGGTATTAGTCACCTGACATGTCTATCTTCACAAGGTTCTGCCTTCCCATACTGACTGAGGGTGCAAAGCCTCTTCATTACCTGACTGGATGATTCTTGACTCTTTCCACCTCCTCCTACCCCCATGTCTAATTTATTTATTACTAAACCCTATAGACTCACAATGTACCATATGCACTACAGATTATTTCTGGACAGCCCAAAGTGTTTTACAGTCGATGATGAGCCTTGGAAGTGTCGTCACCGGTGTTGTGTAGGATTAACGGGTACCGATATGACAGATCTCCACCCCAGATCCTGCAATCCCCAGAAGAATTGGCCTAAACACCTGAAGCAAGCAGGGGACCCTGCCCTCTCAAAACACCTCCCACTGCCAATTCATTTTGACGCAGTGCGTGCTTAAACACATCTGTGTATATGTCTCGCTTTGTATTCACATGAATGCTCGAGGGAAAGTGGCAAAACATTTCTGTGGCTTTGGAAATGGCTTCCACACAGAGATCAGAGAGAGGAGATGACAGGACCTGTTTAAGTAGGAGCCCAAAGAGTGCTGTTTATAGCTGTTAATGAGAGAGAGAGAGAGAGAGAGAGAGAGAGAGAGAGAGAGAGAGCGAGCGAGAGAGTGCAAGCACAGCATTAACAGGAGGCTCTAAATTAAAGTCTGCTGTCTGCATAGTGCCATGTGTGTCCTCCAATTATCCAATATCAAGGGAGCCTTGTGGCAACCAAATGCTTGTCCTGATGATCAAGGTTTACCACAGCTTCTTCCCCACCCCACCTTTGCCATCTCTCCTGCCTCCGCCCTCCATTCCTCCTCCTCTCTGTTTAACCCCCTGAGTCTGCTCAACCCCTTCCCCAGGTCCTCATAGCCGGATGCTCGTTCAGCCACTGTGCACCCTGTCTTTGCCTTGCCAACTCCCACCGAGCTTTCAAAAGCCACCTCAAAACCCACTGCCGAAGCCATTGACCCCCTACCCTTGCCTAACCCTCGCCATTTTCCAAGAGCAGGAAGAGGAGAGGGGCAGGGGCAGGAGCAGGAGTGCAATAGGACGAGAATTATTTTTCATTTCTGAATATACCGCAGTCATTTCATTATCATCAAGTCAGACATTGCTGCATCACAATGAACTCCCAGTGTACCCCAGCAGCCATTCCACACAGTTCAGTCTTCCCAACACACAGAAGAAGTACTCACAGTTTTTCAAGGGCCTCAAGTCCAGAGAAGGCATCAGTCTTCAGCATTACGATCTTGTTGTTGCTCAGTATTCTGTGGAAAATGAAAAGGGGAAAAATTTGTGATGAGGCAATTTATCAGGGATCTTCCTCTGCACAAATTGGAGAAGCTTGCAAACCGGGCTTGCGAGATCAGATCGGGCTGTGAGGTTCCAAATGGCCGATGGCAGAAGATCCATTCCCTGAGTGTCTGTGACTGTCAAAAGCTACAGGCAGACTTCACTATTCACTCCTATGGAAACATTCCTGCTCATCATGGAAGATGTCTGAGTGAGAGGAGACAGAGTGCTGATGGGACGGGGATGGGAGGTGGGGGACCTGCAGTTCAGAACACTTAACCCATCGAGGCCTCTCGATTACACAACTGGCACTTGATCCAGGGGAAATGGAATATCTTTCACCTGCAGCATTTGAGGCCGAGGTCTCACTTCCTCTACACTGTCCTGTGCAGTGCTTCAAACTGGCTGTTCAGTGATCGGGCTCCAAAGTGCCCCCCCCCCTCCCCCAGCTTGTCACACGCAGCCCCAAGGACCCCAGCATCTCACCCACCAACTCTTCCCAGTGCCCCAAGCATATCACACACACACACTCCCGTGACCCTCCTGGCATATCACACACCACCACCCCAACATTGTGCCCCCAGCCTATCATACACCTCCCCAGTGCCCGCGAAATATCACACACACCCAGGGGATACGGTGCCAATGTCTTCTCCAGTGTAGGGTTGATGTGGTGCTGATGGTGAGCTCTGTATCTGTGATGGGACATGGCTGGAAATGATGCTGTACTGTGGACAGAAACATCCCATGCCCACCTGTGGCTATGTTGGGATGAGTAACTCCACCGTTAGTCTGATCCGACAGTGAGAGGCCAGCAAGTGAAGCAGGGTCAGTACAGAGAGGGGGTACAGCTCACAAAGGGACAATAAGGAGAACAGTAGTAAGAGGGAGAGGGGAGCAAAGCCCAGAAGGATTATAAAATAGTTGCAGTGTGTGTAATTAACTTGCTACAAACAGAGGCCCTGATGTGTGTGGTTGCTCTCCGCCAAAGGGAAGGCCTTTCAACTGGCCTTTCAACCAGCTCAATCTGCCCCAAGAGTAAACCATCTGATTGTACCAGGGTGAAGACAGGCTGGACTCCGATTGTTCAGTCGTGAACAGCCCATCCTCCCTCGCTCTGTTCATTTGCAGCAGCCCTCACACTGGGAATCATCATTCCCAACATACTGCCTAGCTCAGCAAACTCTCACCAGGACAAAAACAGTAAACACCAGCTCATTAATCAAAGGCTAAAGTTGGGGAGGAGATCCATCCCTTAGCTGATGTGAGTGGTAAGTGCAGACTAACAACACACAGGAACAGGAGATCATTCAGCCACTCGAGTGTGTTACACAGGAACAGGCCATTCAGCTCCTCAAGTCTGTTGCACAGGAACAGGAGGAGGCCATTCAGCCCCTCCAGTCTGTTACACAGGAACAGGAGGAGGCCATTCAGCCCCTCGGGTCTGTTACACAAGAACAGGAGGCCATTCAGCCCCTTGAGCCTGTTCCACAGCTCAGTTAGATCATGTCTGATCTGCATCTTAACTCTGTTTCCCCTTTACTACCAGTGGCAGTTGGGCATGCGAGAGGAATGCACAAAGGAGAGCTGAAGACTCCCCCCAACCCCAAATGGTGCTACATAAATGCAGGTTGGTTTTTTTTGTTGTATATCTACCTTCCAGTTTCAAGCTCCTTAAAAGAATGAAACCAATGAGATTTTATATTTTCAAAAATCAATTGCTGGAACATTTGCTCTTTGATATCTTCAAAGTTATTTGTTAAAATGATTGGTTGAAAGCCTGCAATCATTCAAGTGGAAGAACAATTAGCAAGTAGCGTAAAGCTCCACTGGCACACTGCTAGCACTGTGTAATCCCTTCAACCTGCAAGCACAGTTAAGCAAAGGACTATTTATTTGAAAAGAGTGCTCCTGTTACCAAGGTAACAAATGGCCTCCCAGGATCCATGTGCTGTGATGTTCCCTCTGTCTGTGGCACTGTAAGTAGGTGTGATGCGTCTCTGAGCAGAGCCAATGTTGACCGCACCGTTCCGTTTAGGGCCCCGGGCGCCAGGGCTCCGACTATAGCTGGATGGCTGCAAAGGAGAGCTCAAAGCGCCTCTGTTGTTTAGCTTTTTGAATTTTCTCCCATTCGGCCTCCCACCTTCTACCTTCCGTACACGTCAGCTCATCCACAACTCTGCTGCCCATGTCCGAACTCACGCCAAGTCCCGTTTACACCTATCTTGGCTCCCAGTCCGGCAACGCCTCAAATGTAAAATCATTACATTCAAATTCCTCCAAGGCTTCGTCCCTTCATCATCTCTCTCTCTGTATTCTCCTCCAGCCCTACACCCCTACAAGAACTCTGCTTGCTCCAATTCTGTCCTCGAGTATCCCCAATCCTCATCGCTCCACGTCTTCAGCTGACTGGGCCCTAAGCTCTGAAAATCCCTCCCTAAACCTCTCCACCTCCCTAAAACCGACTTCTGACCAAGAGATTTAGTCACATGTCCGAATATCTCACTGAGCCTCGGAGTCAAATGTCGTTTGTTATTTGTTTGTAATCTTGGGATATATCAATACATGAAAGGCGCTATATAAATGCAAACTGTCATGTATCTGTTCTCCCTCCTTGCACCTCTGCACTGGATTTAGTGAAGATGAGAGACCTAAACAAGCTTTGCTGGGTGGGCTTGAAGCAGGAATGCACATAACACCTTGAGTGCCTTACTGATGGAGAGCTGCACTGTCGGAAGTGCCGTCTTTCAGGTGAGACATTAAACCCGAAGCCCTGTCTGTTCAAGCGGGAAGTAAAAATTCCAGGGCACTATTGGAAGAGCAGGGCAGCTCTCCTCGGTGTCCTAGGGCCAACATCGTCAAAAAAAAGAGATGAACTGGTCATTTTAACTCAGTGATATTTGTGGGAGCTTGCTATGCACAAAATACCTGCCACCTTTCCTACATTATAACAGTGACTGGACTTCAAATTGCTGACTATAAAGCGTTTTGGGACACGATTAAAGACCTGATAATGTTCTACGGAGCTGAGTGTTCCTCCTTTGTGTATCGATCTGTCAGTGTAAATTGTCACAGGCAGTATGCAACTGGCTATTTGTTTTTAGAATGGGCAGGGAGGGGAGGAAGGGAGGGGTGAAGAGTCCTTTGGGAGTACGCGGGCCGAGGAATATTGGACTCCGAGCCTGGTGCAGCTCTGATCCATTGTTCAACTACTTGAGTGGGTTCCTGAACTTGACTGTCCTTGAACCCTGTAAGGAAGGTCAGAAACAAGCTACCTGTTAACTGCCACAAGGGTTGACAACCCTCCAGGATTGCCCTGGATTCTGCAGGAATTAAAGATTGATCGCCTGGACACTGCTGTGAGCAAAACCCGGGAGAAACTGGTTGCAGCAGAAGTGAATGACAATTCAAAACAACCCAAAGCAAGCGTTTTGCCACTGACACACATCACAACCTGTTGAGCACTGTGACTTTTGGAAAGGGCAAGTTTCTAACTACTAAATTGATTTTTCATGAGGGGACATAAAAAATTGATCCATTTTGTTTATTAATTATGAAAATAATGGAGATCGGAGGGGGAGGGGCAGGGCTGTTTAACCAGGTGAGGCAGTTAGATGTGAGAGGTCAGCCGAAACCTCCAGGAATACATCTGACCAGGGCTGGGAACCCCGAACAGCCAGCCAAGTTATTCCAAGCCTGTGAGTTGTTGCAGGGGTTACTCTGAACAAGAACAGCCATTCCCGAGCTACACGTGTGTACCTCATTTGCTAATGTTACTGATGTATTTTGCCTCCACGTCTCAATCTGGTAACAGGCTCTGATTAGCACAGAATGAGCAGTGCTACTAAATGCTCCCACCACCACTCGTCCCACCCCATCCTCAGCCCAACTTGTCAAACTCACTTGTAGGCCTACGTCACAGAAGGAGGATATTCGGCCCATTGTGCCTGTACCAGCTGCCCAGTGAGGTCCCATACCCCAGCTTTTTCCCCATAACCCTGCAAGTTAATCATCGTCAAGTACATGTCCATTTGTCTGACGGAAGTTCCTATGAAATCTAATTCTTCCACCCTTTCAGCTAGGGCCTTTTAGATCATTACAATCCTCAGTGCAAAGAACTTTCTCCACATTTCCTCTCTAGTTCTTTTAAAACTATTAAATTGTTGCCAGCAGCTCAGCATTATGATACCCTTCAGTGGGCCTTGCCCACCACTCCAGCTGACTCTGTCAATATGTGCACCATCTAGTGTGTCACTGACACATGGACAGCAGACTCAATCTCTGTGTGAGGTACCTGGTCTTAGATGGTGTGGCAATTGTGGCGCAGGGTCAGGGAGTTACAAGGGTAATGGGCCAAGGGTCAAGGACAGGCACCTTGCTTTTCCAGAATGAATGACGGATGAGTCCTGCCTTCAATCTCCTGGACAGCTGGACTGACCTGGCTGAACGTGATTAAGTAATAGAGGGGTGAAGTTGATAGTGTTGATGATGTTGTATATGTGGACTTTCAAAAGATGTTTTACAAAATGCCACATAACCGTCTTGTTAACAAATATAAAGGACATGGGAATAATGAGAAAGTGTCAGCATGGATAAAAAATTGTCTAAGGGACAGACAGTAGCAGTGAACGGTTGTTTTTTCAGACTGGAGAGAGGTTTTCAGTGGTATTTCCAGGGATTGCTATTGGGACCACTGGTCTTTGTGTTACACATTAAAGACCTGGGCTTGGGGACACAGGACATAATTTCCAAGTCTGCAAATGATACAAAACTCAGAAATACAGTAAATAATGAGGAGGATCGTAACAGTCGAAGAGAACATACGATTGGTGAAATAGGCAGACACATGGCAAATAAAATTTATTGCAGAGAAATGTGAAGTGATACATTTTGCTCAGAAAATGAGGAGAGGCAGTATGAACTAAATGGTGCAATTTTAAAGGACCTTTCAGATGAGATTTACTGGAATGATATCAGGGATAAGGGACTTCAGTTAATGTGGAAAGACTGGAGAAGCTCGGGTTGTTCTCCTGAGAGCAGAGGTTAAGGAGAGATTTAATAGAGCTGTTCAAAATGATGAAGGGTTTAGATGCAGTAAATAAGGGGAAAGTTTCCAGTGCCAGAAGGGGAGATAATCAGAGGGCACAGATTTAAGGTGATTGGCAAAAGAACTCGACGGGACATGAGAAATCATTTCTTTTTATGTAGCAAGCTATTATCATGTAGAATGTTCTGCCTTCAAGGGCGGAGGAAGCAGATTCAAAAGTAACATTTAAAAAAAATTTGGATAAAATATTTGAAAAGAAAAATATTGTGAGAAAGAGCAGGGGAGTGGGACAAATTGGAAAGATCTACCAATGCGCCAGCACAGGCACGATGGGCCGAATGGCCTGCATGCTTGCTGTATGACTGTACGATTCTCTCTCATGCCATGAGTACAGGCAGAATGCTGGGAAAGCTCCCCCTCCCCACTTCCGCCACCTGAACGTCTACCTTGGCAAGCAATTTGCTGAATGGAATTTGTTTCCCCAAGAACTTCCGGGTCAGGCAAATTGCCTTATTAACCATCTCCAGCTGCATGACCCCAAGCGTGCAGCTCTGACCCACAGCAGCTGCTAACACTAAAGCCTTGGGTAAACAACTAATTGTCCGCTTGCTCGCTTGTCTCCTCCCTTTTCAACGCTGCAAGTGGTTGCCTCATGGTTAAGCATTTGGAGAGAAGGAATGGATTCACGGCAGGCCCACCTGACTTTAATCATCCTTATGAATGACATGGATGAGGTTAATCGTGGCCAAATTATTGTAGTTGTTCACCAATCGACAGGAGCTTTGAGAAAGCACAGCAGTGCCTTCTTAACAGAACTCAAACCGTCTGGCCGCCTTTTGGAACATTAGGAACGGGAGTAGGCCAGTCGGCCCCTCGAACTTGCTGCCAAGAAACTGTTCTAATAGCTCCTCTTGAGGCTCACTGACCAGCACTCTTACCTCAGTCAGAAGGTTTTGGGTTCAAGTCCCACTTCAGAGCTCAAGCACAAAACCCAAGCAGACACTGCCAGTACAGTAATTAGGAAGTGCTGCACTGTCGGAGGGTCAGGACTGAGGGAGTGTTACACTGTCGGATGGTCAGTACTGAGAGAGTGCTGCACTGTCGGAGGGTCAGTACTGAGGCAACGCCACGCTGTCGGAGGGTCAGTACTGAGGGAGTGTTACACTGTCGGAGGGTCAATACTGAGGCAACGCCACTGTCGGAGGGGCAGTACTGAGGGACTGCCGCACTGTCGGAGGGTCAGTACTGAGGCAACGCCACACTGTCGGAGGGTCAGTACAGAGGGAGTGCTGCACTGTCCTGGGGTCAGTGCTGAGGGAGTGCTGCACTTTTGGAAAGTCAGTACTTGGAGTGCTGCACTGTCAGAGGACTGTTTTGAGGAAGTGCTGCACTGTCGGAGGGGCAGTACTGAGGGACTGCCGCACTGTCCGAGGGTCAGTACAGAGGGAGTGCTGCACTGTCGGAGGGTCAGTACTGAGGAAGTGCCGCACTGTCGGAGGGTCAATACTGAGGCAACGCCACTGTCGGAGGGGCAGTACTGAGGGACTGCCGCACTGTCTGAGGGTCAGTACAGAGGGAGTGCTGCACTGTCCGAGGGTCAGTACTGAGGCAAAGCCACACTGTCGGAGGGTCAGTACAGAGGGAGTGCTGCAGTGTTGGAGGGTCAGTACTGAGGGAGGCGCGCACAGTCAAAGGTGCTGTCTTTTGGATGAGGTATTAAACTGATGCCCTAGCTGCCCACTCATGTGGATGTAAAAGATCCCATAACCAGTATTTGAAGAAGAGCAGGGGAGTTCTCCCTGGTGTCCTGGAGCCAATATTTATCGTTCAACCAATCACTAAAATAAATTACCTGGTCATTCTCACATTGCTGCTTGTGGGAGCTTGCCGTGTGTAAATTGGCTGCTGTATTTCCTACATTACCATGGTTACTGCACTTCAAAAGTACTTCACTGGCTGCAAAGCACTTTGGGCCGCCCTGAGGTTGTGAAAGACACAACAGAAATGCAAGTCTTTCTTTTCTTTTTCGATGTAATAAAACTGGTGACAACAGAATAAAATGACTTGTAGGTGAGAAATATGTAGCATATGCGAGGCACATCTCATTAAAACATCCAGATGGTCGAATCCAGTGCTGCATTGTGACATTTTCAGCAAGGCCACTGGTGAAAGTTCAGAGCAACTGCTTTTAGTTAGCGCTGTATCACATCTCTCAGAAAGATTCCATAGTCCCTCACATGCTGGAGATAATCAACAAATGACATCTGGCCCATCAGCCCTTTGTGTTCTCTCTGAAAGAGCTCTCCCCTGTGTCCCACTCCCCTGCCTGTCCCCAGTACAGGCAGCAATAGGCAGATGGTCTAACTGTCTTCAGAGTCTCTCTGGTGTGGGAGAGGGTGGCTGGGGGTGTTGAGGATTGGGAGAAAATCGGCCAGGATTCCTGCTCTTGATCGCTGGCTTGTGCTTCACACCAGAAGGTGAGTCTACATGGGAACAGAATATATGATGCTCCCCAGTGATCGAACAGCCTTCCAGCACTAACTGTGTAAGATGGCCTGCATCAAGAACGGCTGCAGGCTCTGGAACTGGTGTGATGCCACTGTTGACGAATAGTCTATTGAAATTTGATGTGTAATGAATGGCTGCAAGCCCAGGCGTGGAAGCAACACCTCGTCAGTTGGTGCAAATGGCTCGACAAAATGTCTGGGATCACGTGTGAAGACCAAAACCCAGTGCCTCAGTAACCATATCACTGGTGCCAATTGGCAACATCGAGGAAGAAAGGTGCTTAGGACTGGGGCAGGTGGGCACAGACAAACGGAGGGACAGCGGGGAAGGATGGACTAACGGAGGGACGGATAGAGAGGAGCAGGGACAAACGGAAGGACAGCGAGTGGGACAGGGAGAGGGAAGGAGGGGCAGAGAAGAGAGCGATGGAAGGACAGAGGGAGGCCAATGCTACTGCAGAGGGCAGCAGAGGCCAGAGATCTGGGAGCACCCCATTCTGCTTCCAGATGCCAATGAACCCATGATATTCACAAGATTCAGAAGTATTGCTCCTGACACTGTATCAATCACTCCCTCCACCCCTTGCCCTCCAACACTGTGCGATGCTTAACATGACTGCTCAGGCCTCTGCTGCAAGTTACAAACTGAAATGAAGCAATGATTATATCCAAGCCACAGGATTGAGTCCACATGCAAGAGGCGGTGTGCCCTTCTCCCCTCACAGCTCCAGGCATCTTTCCTGCACACATACTGGCAAGACATGAGAGCAAGGAGCAACTACATATAAACAGCAATCTCTTCAAATGGTTCAAACCATGCTTTTAAAGGAACAGTACCTTCTTCCCTCCCCTCTTCTCTGCCAGTCCCAGCCTGAAGGGTCCTTATCAAACAAATAAGGTTTTCCTGGGAGGAATTTGACTGATAAGAACTGATAATCTCCAGACAGGACTCCATATGTTGGTAAAGTCTGTAAGCTTTCAAATGCTGCTGGGGCCTGTTGTGGGGCCTGGTAGGCCTTTGTGCTTGCTGCCTAACTTTGGCTCTGGTTTGGCAACGCCTTGATTTTAAAATCCTTGTTTTCAAATTCTTCCATGACCTTGCCCCTCCCTATCTCTGCGATCTCTTCCAGCCCTACGTCCCTCTGAAATCTCTGCACTCCTCGAATTCTTGTCTCTCGAGTATTACTGATTTCCATTGCTCCACCATTGGTGGCCATGCCTTCAGCTGCCTGGGCCTAAGGTCTGGAAATTCCTCCCCTAACCTCTCTGCCTCTCTCTCCTCCTTTAGGACACTCGTAAAAACCCAGCTGTTTGACCAAGCTTTTGGTCGCCTGTTCAAATCAGCTCCTCATGTGGCTCAGTCAATTTTTGTTTGATTTAGCCCTGGCTTTATTAAGTTAAAGGTGCCATATGAATGCAAGTTGTTGTTGTTCATGGTGATAATGCTAAACAGGGGTTTATTGCATTGGCCATTTGGTACAGGCCCTGCTTGATATTCTATTGCTGGGAAGCGGTGGCAGTTGTGGCTCAGTTGCTTACACTGCCACCTATAAATCCGGAAGTTCTGGCATCAAACCCCATTCCAGACATTTGAGCACAAAATTTGAGTAAGGGCCCACATTACAAAACAGCACCAGCATTACACAGAACAGAAGAGAGGTAAAATCAGGAGAGCACTGACACCATGCCTGTAGATAGGAGGAATTTGGAAGATCCAGTTAGAGCAGTGAAGCGTTACATTGGGAGGAAATAATGGGTGGAAGGAGCCACCTCCATCAGCAAACACTATTCCCACATTGCTCTACACAAATATCAAGACACAATTACAGCAAAGATGTAGAAACTTTTACGAAGGAACGGTTCCAGGCGTCTTTTAGGTGAACATTCTCTCTTCTTCTTTGGCCTCCTTGTCTCGAGAGACAATGGATAAGTGCCTGGAGGTGGTCAGTGGCTTGTGGAGCAGCGCCTGGAGTGGCTATAAAGGTCAATTTTAGAGTGACAGACTCTTCCACAGGTGCTGCAGGTAAAATTGGTTGTCGGTGCTGTTACACAGTTGGCTCTCTCCTTCCACTTCTGTCTTTTTTCCTGTCAGCTGCTAAGTCTCTTTGACTCGCCTCTCTTTTACCCCGCCTTTATGACTGTTCGCTAGCTCTGGCGATCACGGACAACTGACTCCCACGACTTGTGGTCAACGTCAAGGATGTCATGTCGCGTTTGCAGACGTCTTTAAAGCGGAGACATGGACAGCCGGTGGGTCTGATACCAGTGACGAGCTCGCTGTACAATGCGTCCTTGGGGATCCTGCCATCTTCCATGCGGCTCACATGGCCAAGCCATCTCAAGCGCCGCTGGCTCAGTAGGGCGTATATGCTGGGGATTGTTGGCTGCCTCGAGGACTTCTGCGTTGGAGATACGGTCCTGCCATCTGATGCCAAGGATTCTCCGGACGCAGCAAAGATGGAATGCGTTGAGATGTCGCTCTTGGCTGACATACGTTGGCCAGGCCTCGCTGCCGTAGAGCAAGGTACTGAGGACACAGGCTTAAAACACTCGGACTTTTATGTTCCGTGTCAGTGCACCATTTTCCCACACCCGCTTGGCCAGTCTGGACATAGCAGCAGACGCCTTTCCCATGCGTTTGTTGATTTCTGCATCAAGAGACAGGTTACTGGTGATAGTTGAGCCTAGGTAAGTGAACTCGTGAACCACTTCCAGAGTGTGGTCGCCAATATTGATGGAAAGATCATTTCTGACGTCCTGTCCCATGATGTTCGTTTTCTTGAGGCTGATGGTTAGGCCAAATTCATTGCAGGCAGCCGCAATCCTGTTGATGAGTCTCGGCAGACACTCTCCTGTGTGGGATGTTAATGCAGCATCGTCAGCAAAGAGGAGTTACCTGATGAGGACTTTCTGTACATTGGTCTTCGCTCTTAGACGGGCAAGGTTGAACAACCTGCCATCTGATCTTGTGTGGAGGAAAAATCCTTCTTCTGAAGTCTTGAACGCATGTGAGAGCAGCAGTGAGAAGAAGATCCCAAACAGTGTGGGTGTGAGAACACAGCCGTTTCACACCACTCAGGATAGGAAAGGGGTCTGATGAGGCACCGCTATGCTGAATTGTGCCTTTCATATTGTCATGGAATGAGGTGATGATACTTAGTAGCTTTGGTGGGCATCCGATCTTTGCTAGTAGTCTGACGAGACCACGTCTGCTGACTAGGTCAAAGGCTTTGGTGAGATCTATGAAAGCAACTTAGAGGGGCATCTGTTGTTCACAGCATTTCTCCTGCAGCTGGCGAAGGGAGAACAGCATGTCAATGGTGGATCTCTCTGCTTGAAAGCCGCACTGTGCCTCAGGGTAGACATGCTCAGCTTCAGGAGTCTGTTTAAAACGACTCGAGCAAAGACTTTCCCCACTATGCTGAGCAAGGAGATTCCACAGTAGTTGTTGCAGTCACCGCAGTCATCCTTGTTCTTATAGAGGGTGATGATATTGGCATCGCGCATGTCCTGTGGTACTGCTCGCTCATCCCAGCACAGACAAAGCATTTCATGGAGTGCTGAGAGTATAGTAGGCTTGGCACTCTTGATTATTTCAGGGGTAATGCTGTCCTTTCCAGGGGCTTTTCCACAGGCTAGAGAATCAATGGCATCACTGAGTGTTCTGATTTTGTTGGCTGTTCGTCCAGCACATCCATGACTGGCAGAGACTGGGCGGCATTGAGGGTGGTATCAGTGACAACATTTTCCCTGGAGTACAGTAGGCAGGATTAGAGTTACAGTCACACACGTGTGAGTGTTTGTGCAGTACACAACATCTGCAGCCCCTCAGGGAGGTTCTATGTGTTCCGGACGGTCACTGGAAGGGGTTAGCTTTCAATCCACGTTGATTAGATACAACACAATTCCAAAAGGGAAAGAACGCCACTCCTCCTGACCTTGGCAATGGCATGCAACTCAACAGCCTAAACCAAACACATCAACTTCTGCCAACTGCTTAACATTCTACCTGGAACTGTCATAAAAGCCAGAGATGTCTGCAGCACGGGAGAAGGCCACAACCCTGTATCAATCCCAAACGAATCCCACTGCCCCAATCCCTCCCCATAGCCCTGTATCAATCCCAAAATAATCTCACTGCCCCACTCTTCACATAGCCCTGTATCGATCCCAATCTAATCCCACTGCCCCGCTCTCTCCCCATAGCCCATTATAAATCCCAAACTAATCTCACAGCCCCGCTCTCTCCCCATAGTCCTGTATCAATCTCAAACTAATCTCATTGCCCCGCCCTCTCCCCACAGCCCAGTATCAATCCCAAACTAATTCCACTGCCCCAATATCTCTCCCCATAGCCCTATATCAATCCCAAATCAATCTCAATGTCCCGCTCTCTCCCCAGAGCCCTATATCAATCTCAAAGTAATCCCACTGCCCCACTCTCTCCCCATAGCCCTGTATCAATCCCAAATCAATCTCAATGTTCCGCTCTCTCCCCAGAGCCCTATATCAATCCCAAAGTAATCCCACTGCCCCAATTTCTCCCCATAGCCCCATATCAATCCCAAACTAATCCACTGCCGCGCTCTCCCCCAAGTCCTGTATTAACCTCAAATTAATCCAACTGCCACACTCACTCCCCACAGCCCTGTATCAATCCCAAACTAATCCCACTGCCCCACTCTCTCCCCATAGCCCTATATCAACCCCAAACTAATTTCACTGTACCGCGCACTACCCATAGCCCTGTATCAATCCCAAAATAATCCCACTGCCCCGCTCTCCCCCTAGCCCTGTATCAATCTCAAACTAATCCCACTGCCCCACTCTCTCCCCATAGCCCTATATCAATCCCAAACTAATCCCACTGCCCCACTCTCTCCCCATGGTCCTGCTTCAACCCCAAACTAAACCCACTGCCCCACTCTCTGCCCATAGCCCTGTATCAATCCCAAACTAATCTTAGATTAGATTAGATTAGATTAGAGATACAGCACTGAAACAGGCCCTTTGGCCCACCGAGTCTGTGCCGACCATCAACCACCCATTTATACTAATCCTACACTAATCCCATATTCCTACCAAACATCCCCACCTGTCCCTATATTTCCCTACCACCTACCTATACTAGTGACAATTTATAATGGCCAATTTACCTACCAACCTGCAAGTCTTTTGGCTTGTGGGAGGAAACCGGAGCACCCGGAGAAAACCCACGCAGACACAGGGAGAACTTGCAAACTCCACACAGGCAGTACCCAGAATCGAACCGGGGTCCCTGCAGCTGTGAGGCCGCAGTGCTAACCACTGCGCCACCCCGCTCTCTCCCCATAGTCCTGCATCAATCCCAAACTAATCCCAGTGTCCCGCAGTCTCTCTCCATAGCCCTGTATCAATCCCAAACTAATCTCACTGCCCCATCTCTCTCTACATAGCCCTATATCGATCCCAAACTAATCTCACTGTACCACGCTCACCCCATAGCTCTGTATCAATCCCAAACTAATCTCACTGCCCCACCTTCTCCCCATAGTCCTGTATCAATCCCAAACTAATCCCACTGCCCCGCTCTCTCCCCACAGCTCTGTATCAATCCCAAACTAATCCCACTGCCGCACTCTCTCCCCAGAGCCCTGTATCAATACAAAACTAATTCCACTGCCTCCATCTCTCTCCCCATAGCCCTATATCAATCCCAAACTAATCCCGCTCACTCCCCATAGCCCTGTACAATCCCAAACTAATCTCAGTGTACCGCGCTCTCCCGAAAGCTCTACATCGAACCCAAACTAATCTCACTGCCCCACTTTCTCCCCATAGCCCCATATCAAACCCAAACTAATCCCACTGCCCCGCTCTCTCCCCCACAGCCCTGTATCAACCCCAACCTAATCACATTGCCCCACTCTTTCCACATAGCCCTGTATCAATCCCAAAATAATCCCACTGCCCCACTTTCTCCCCATAGCCCCATATCAATCCCAAACTAATCCACTGCCGCGCTCTCCCCCTAGTCCTGTATCAACCTCAAATTAATCCAACTGCCACACTCACTCCCCATGGTCCTGCATCAATCCCAAACTAATCCCACTATCCCGCACTCTCTCCCCATAGCCCTGTATCAATCCCAAACTAAACCCACTGCCCCACTCTCTGCCCATAGCCCTGTATCAATCCCAAACTAATCTCACTGCCCCGCTCTCTCCACATAGCCCTGTATCAATCCCAACCTAATCTCTCTGCCCCACTCTCTCCCCATCACCCCGTATCAATCTCAAACTAATCCAACTGCCCCACTCACTCCCCACAGCCCTGTATCTCACCCAAACTAATCCCACTGCCCCGTTCTCTCTCCACAGCCTTTTATCAATCCCAAACTAATCCCACTGCCCCACTCTCTCCCCATGGTCCTGCATCAATCCCAAACTAATCCCACTATCCCGCACTCTCTCCCCATAGCCCTGTATCAATCCCAAACTAAACCCACTGCCCCACTCTCTGCCATAGCCCTGTATCAATCCCAAACTAATCTCACTGCCCCACTCTTTCCCCATAGCCCTATATCAATCCCAAACTAATCCCACTGCCCCACTCTCTCCCCATGGTCCTGCATCAATCCCAAACTAATCCCACTATCCCGCACTCTCTCCCCATAGCCCTGTATCAATCCCAAACTAAACCCACTGCTCTACTCTCTCCCCATCACCCCATATCAATCTCAAACTAATCCAACTGCTCCACGCACTCCCCACAGCCTTGTATCAATCACAAACCAATCCCATTGCCCCGCGCTTTCCCCACAACCCTGTATCAATCTCAAACTAATCCCACAGGTACCCTCCTGTTTCAAATATTTACCCAATTTTCTCTTAATCCATATACACTGCCTATACCTAAACGTTCTATTCTCCAACAACTCTCGGTATAAAAAAAAATCTCTTAACCTCTCCCCTCACTCAGTCAGAGATCATTGCAAATCAATGATTCCTCAATACAAACTCTCCCCAGCGTCGGAAATGGTCTTGACCCATTCACTTTATCAAAACCTTTCATAATTTAAAATCCTCTATTAAATTTATTAGCCTCCTCTGCTCCTGTGAAAACAGTGGCAGAAGCGCAAAGTCTCCCTTCATAACTATAGTTTCCATCTTTTGCATCACCCAGGTGAGTCTTTGCTGGGCTGCCTCTGTGGTATTACAGGTCCTTCTACAATGTGGCGGCCAAAACCACGCACAGTTCTCAAACTCGACATTCCACAAGATGGCGATCGGGGTAGGAACCCTGGCTGAATTTTCCCCTCTTCAGTCCAGAGGGCTTTGAGTTTGCATGAAGTGTCCCTTCCTCCCAGCCCAGGAACTGTCCCTGTGACCTTCCTTGCCTGTGGTTGGTGAGTACCATTACTCAGCAGTGCATGTAGCCACTGAGTCCTTGGGGTAATATTAAGATTATTAAAAGAAATCTACAATGCGAAAAAAAGTTACAAGAAGATATTTGAAGCTATTAAGTGAGATTAATTAAGCATCTCAATTCAAGTCAATTGTTGCTGCATTATTCCCTGACAGTTCCTTTTTCTTATTAAATAATGAGCCCACACCAGGAGGTGCTCAACATTTATCGAGAAAACACGGGACAAGGGAAGGACTAATGGACCTGTTGGTGGGAGCTGGAAGTCATGACATCGACCGGACCACAAAAAAATGGACTCTTCCTGCCGACCCTGTGACCTGCTTGTTTTTTTTTCTATTTCTCAGCCCTCTCCCAAAAGTGTTCTCAAGGACGTTCAAACTACACTCCCATGTCAAGCAGTGTTATTTCAGTCAAGTCTATATTATTGTTCCAAAAGTTAAACGCCATTATGTTTTGGTTACAGGCGGTAAGTCAAATCAAGTAGGCCGGAAATCTGTCTTGCTGCCTGAGATGGGGGAGGAGTGTTTTTTTGATCAAACTCAGATCTTCACAAAATATATTTTATGAAAGGAACCTTTTGGGTGAAAGTGAACTGTGTTTTTTTTCCCTATGTCCTTCAGTGGGGTGTCAATGCGGCCTTGGTTCGGATAGTCCAAACTCTCGACCACGAAAGAAAGACTAGCATTTCGATAGCACCTTTCACGTCTACAGGACATATTAAAGCACTTCACAGCAATTCCATTTTGGTTAATCACTGTTGTAATGCAGAAAACACTGCAATCAATTTGTGTGCAGCAAGTCCCACAAACAGCAATGTGATCATGACTAGATAATTTGTTTTTTGTGATGTTGGTTGAGGATAAATATTGGCCAGGAAACTAGGGAGAACGCTCCAGCTCTTTTTTGAATGGTGCCGTGAGATGTTTTACATCAAGCTGAGGGCACACAAGACTGCAATGTAACTTCTCACTTGAAAGACAGCACCTCTGATAGTGCAACATGACCTCAGTACTGCACTGAGAGTAGCAGCCTGCTTTCTGGGTTCAAGTCTATGGAGGGGGTCCTGAACCCACAACCTTCGGAGTCAGTAACTAAAGTGCAACCCACTCAGCCACACTGACTCCTAGATGGATGAGCGGCCATGGACAACACTTGAGCCCTGGCAATCCAATCCAGAAACCCAGTAAACTTGGTTCAAAGCTGCCATCCATCTCATTCAAGGGACCCCTAACCTCCACAAAGATTTCTCACTCGAGTGTTTGTCCTGTTTGTATTTTGTGGGTCTGGAGGTTTGGAAAGGGCTGTGTCTCAGCTGTTTCCTCAATGACGGAAAACTCCTAAAGCAGAACACATTTTGAAATGTACATTTGGTATTTATTTTTATATTTTCCCATTCTAAATTTTTTATACCCGCATGTTCACCTCAATTTAAAAATTCTCATCTTTGTTTTCAAATCCCTCCATGGCCTCGCTCCTCCCGATCTCTGTAATCTCCTCCAGCCCCATAACTCTCTGGGATCTCTACACTACTCCCGTTCTGGCCTCTCGAGCATCCCTGATTTTAATTGCTCAACTAGGGGCAGCACAGTGGCGTAGCAGTTAGCACCGCAACTTCACAACTCCAGCAACCCGGGTTCAGTTCTGGGTACTGCCTGTGCAGAGTTTGCAAAGTCTCCCTGTGACGATGTGGGTATCCACTGGGTGCTCCAGTTTCCTCCCACAGCCAAAGACTTGCAGGTTGATAGGTAAATTTGCCATTGTAAATTGCCCCTAGTGTAGGTAGGTGGTAGAAGAATCGTGGGGATGTGGTCGGGGATATGGGATTAAAGTAGGATTAGTATAAATGGGTGGTTGTTGGTCGGTACAGACTCAGTGGGCCAAAGGGCCTGTTTCAGTACTGTCTCTCTCTAGCTGTTGGCAGCCATGCATTGAGCTGCCTGGACCTTAAGCTATAATGTCCTATGCTCCTTAAAACCTGCCTCATCTGTCTTAATATTTCCTTAATCAGTTTAATGTCAAATTATTTCTGATAACCCCTATGTGAAGCACCATGGGACATTTTACCCTGTTAAAGGTGCTATATAAATGCAAGTTGTTGTTGTCATTGCACACTCCTGCCAGCAGCAGCTCGACTGGCATGCTGAGTAATTACATTCCAGCAACTTTGCAGAGGCAGCTTCCGTTAGAAATTTGGACGTTGGGTCTTACAGTGGAAGATGATGACAGGGGGATGCAACATTTTAATACATACCATAGCTCGGTTTTTTTGTAGTCTGTGGGATCTTGCTGTGCAAAGACGGTTGTCCTGCTTACCTCAGGACATGTGTCTGCATATCCAAGCAGGAAGAAGTCTTTTATCAAGCAATGACTAGGGCACCCAGATGTTGCAGGCAGCTGTACCGAACACAAGCTCTCTTCAAAAAGGGGGCCCCCACAGCGAGTGGTCTGCACCCCTGGTCTCAGTATCTGTTCACAGTCTGCCTTCCATTGAGCACTGGAACTCGCTGCGTGATGTCTTTATGTAGCCTTCTGCTGTTCGATTACAATAAACAGGAAACGGGAGCCTTGCCAAGTCAATTATTTTTGCTACAGTGCAGTTTGCAGAGCCTGCCTTTGAGACACACACCCAGGTACACAGAGTATAGGAAAACTCTGGAAAATCACAGCTGCTGAATTACAATGCATTCACATGGCTGGGTGCTATTACCCACATTTAGCATACTCCTTCAGTCTGTGAACCACAATCTTCATACTACCACCTCAACTATCAACATTTTAGACATCATTAAATGTCCCAAGAGTGAGTTAGGGCTGGAATCGAATTGAGGGGATCAGGTAGTTTATATATGAAATACCTAGGAATAAGTTAATGCATTTGATTCTCAAACAACCCCAACTGTATCAAGAAATCCTCCTGACCTCTCTCCTCACCCCAGCAGTGGTCATTTTAAGCTGAGGACCCCTTCATCACTTTCCCCATTTACCCCATCAGAACTCTACAATTTTTGAAAAACGTCAGTAAGTTTTTTTGAAATGATTCTTGGGATACGGGTGTCACTGATAAGATCAGCATTTATTGCCCATCCCAAGTTGCTCATTCAGCAGGTAGTGTTGAGCTGCCTTCTTGAACCGTTACAGTCCATGTGGGGTAGGTACGTCCACAGTGCTATTAGGGAGGGAGTTCCAGGATGTTGACCCAGCAACAGTGAAGAAACAGCGATATAGTTCCAAGTGAGGATGATGTGTGGCTTGGAGGGGTACCTTCAGCTGGTGGTGTTTCCACGTGTTTGCTATTCATGTCCTTCGAGGTGGTAGAGGTCGCAAGCTTGATAGGTGTTGTGGAAGGAGGCTTGGTGAGTTGCTGCAGTGCATCTTGTAGACGGTACACACTGCTGCCACTGTGCGTCAGTGGTGGAGGGAGTGAATGTTGAAGGTGGTGCATAGGGTGCCGATCAAGCAGGCTTTGTCCTGGATGGTGTCGGGTTTCTTGAATGTTGTTGGAGCTGCACCCATCCAGGCAAGTGGAGAGTATTCCATCACACTCCTGACTTGTGCCTTGTAGATGGTGGACAGGGATTGGGGAGACAGGAGGTGAGTTCCTTGTCACAGAATTCCCAGCCTCTGACCTGCTCTTGAAGCCATAGCATTTATATGGCTGGTCCAGTTAAGTTTCTTCAGTCCCTCAGTACTGCACTGGAGATGCCAGCCTAGAATTTATGCTCAAGAGTCTGGAGTGGGGTTTGAACCCACAACCTTGTGAAACCACAGAAGCAAAATGCTACCCACTGAGCCACAGCTGAACCAAATCCCACTGTAACACAGCAGTTACTAGGAGCGCTGTCAGTACACTAAGTCTTATATGACATTCCTGCGTGTGCTGTTTTAACATAGTTTATTTTGAATAGCAGAGAGAGAAATCTCGTGCAAAGGCGCAATAAGATTTTGCACACTAACACCACCAGCAGGTATGTGTGTAAACAAATCCTGCTAGAGGTCTGTCAATGAACAACCACCCTCTTTTCAACAATCTGTGCATAATTTTCCCAACGGGAGAAAAATTGAAGGGCTACAGGAAAAGAGTGGTATCAAAGGGGACGATCGGCCAAATGGACTCCTTCTGCACTCTGATTGTGTTACCCCTCCCCCTCAGTAACCTGGCATGTCCCTTTTTGCAACAGTAAATGTTTGTACAGGGATACATTGAGACACTCTGCAGTGTGCAACACGAGTTGTAGTTCACATTTTGAGCTGATTTGAATGCTCGAGGTTTAAATCCAAAGCCAGTGGTTGTCTTCTCCTCTCATGGTGTAGAGCCCTGCACAAATAGGTATCCCTCACAAACACACACAGCCTCCTGCTCCCAAGTGGAGTTGGTGAAATCCATCCTGCAGGCTCAGATCCTCAATTGGCACAATCATTTCCCACAGGAATGTAGAAGGTCATGGATCCCATTCCCACTCCAGAGACTCAAGCACATAATCTAGTGCAGCACTGAGGAAGCGCTGCACTGTTGGAGGTGTTGTCATTTGGATGAGACATTAGACTGAGGCCCCGTCTACCCTCTCAGGTGGATGTAAAAAATCCATGGCACAATTGAAAGAAGAGCAGGGACGTTCTCCCCAGTGTTGTGGCCAACATTTATCCCTCGATTTAAATCACAAAAATAAATTATCTGATTGTTTTCACACTGCTGTTTGTGGGAGCTTGCTGTGCACAAACTGTGACTACACTTCAAATATTCTTCATTGGCTATGGGATATCCTGAGGTCAGTGCAGGCACTAGAGAATTGCAAATTCTTTGTTTGAGTGTCGATCAATGCTGTGACTCCTTGTTGTTGGACAGTGACACAAACACAAGAGCTATTTCTGGGTTCCTGGCTCATGCCGGTTCAAGTCAGAGTCTTGTTCTTGTGGGCAGTAACGAGAAAGATGTTGCTTTCCTCCCGACTATTGCTGCTCCAAGATTCAATTCTGTTGTATTGGAAAGCTTGAACTACACAGTGACTGTAAATTCGCACTGTTTAGATTCCAATGGGACGACTCAGAGAGCCAGAAATAAATAAGAGCATTCCTCAGCATTGGTTTCTGGACAGCTGGTGACTGCTCAACTGGAATTTGTTTCTCCCCCACAACTAAATGGAGGAATGAGGCAATACAGAACAATAGCATATTCGAGTTAGGCTTCCCAACATGAGGTCCACGATGGAGGTCCAAGTCAACACCAATTCTAGACGAGTTTCACACTCAAGTTTAGAGAATGAGATAGACAGTGAGCATAACCAATTTGCAGTTATGGAATTGTCCCTCTAATCAACTTCACAAAGAAGGCAACAACAGAACCATCAGGATTCAAGGAGGAACCAATATGGGATCTGTCCCAGAACTTGGGCACAATCAAAAGTTCTCAAACCAGCATCACCTTGGTTATTATCCAATAGTCTCATGTTCCCTGGATTATTAGTCCAGTAGCATTGCCGCGCCAGCCCCGACACAACAATGCCACGCCATCCCCAGGTAGTTCAAATATTATGTTGAGTTTAGGGTTCTTTAATTTATGAAAGATGTCAAGGCCAAGCAGAATAGCACCTTTCATCATTTTAGGACGTTGCAAAGTGCTTTACAGCTAATGAAATACTTTTTGAAGTGTAGTTACTATGGTAATGGAAGAAATATGGCAACCAACTTGCACACAGCAAGCTCTCACAAACATCAATGTGGACAGTGGCCAGATCATCTGTTTTAGTAGGTTAGGAATAAATACAGGCCCCAGAACAGCAGGGAGGATTCGACTAATCTTCAAAATAGTGCTGTGGGATCTTTTACACGACAGAACAGACGAGGCCCCTGTTTAACGTCATCCGAAGGACTGCACCTCTGTCAGTCCAATGCGCCCTCAGTTGTGACCCTCCACCAGTTCAGTGCTCCCTCAGTACTGTCCCTCCAATAGTGCAGCGCTCCCTTAGAACTGTGCCTCCGACAATACAGCACTCCCTGAGCACTGTCCCTCCAACAGTACAGCGTTCCCTCAGTACTGACCTTCCAACATTGCAGCACTCCCTCAGTACCATCCCTCCGGTAGTGCGATGCTACCTCAGTACTACCGCTCTGGTAAGGCAGCGCTCCCTCAGTATTGACCCTCCGACATGACAGTGCTCCCTCAGTACTGCTACTCCAACAGTGCGGCACTCCCTCAGGACTGCCCCTCCGACAGGACAGCGCTCCTTCAGTATTGTCCTTCCGACAGTGCAGTGCTCCCTGAGAACTACCTCTCTGGCAATGCAGCGCTCCCTCAGTATTGCCCCCCCAGCAGGGCAGCACTCTCTCAGTACTGACCCTCTGGCAGGACAGTGCTCCCTCAGTACTGACCCTCCGACAGTGCAGCACTCCCTCAGTACTGACCCTCCGACAGTGCGGCGCTCCCTCAATACTAACCCTCTGGCAATGCAGCGCACCCTCAGTACTGCCCCTCCGACAGTGCGGCGCTCCCTCAGTACTGACCCTCTGGCAGGACAGTGCTCCCTCAGTACTGACCCTCTGGCAATGCAGCGCACCCTCAGTACTGTCCCTCCGACAGTGCAGCACTCCCTCAGTACTGTAATGGAGAGTGTCAGGTTTCCTGCTCAATTGTCTGGAGTGGGACTTCAACACATAACGTTCTGACTCAGAGGCAAATGCTACCCACTGACTGATGTCCAACACCTCCCAAATGATCAGTTTAAAATACCAGACACGTGAATTAATTAGTGAAACTGAGTTGGGAACTGGCACATTACTGAAGTCAGAAAACCAGTCAGATTTTTATGGAGAGTCTACACTGAAACTCCAAACCATTCCTTCCCTTTTATAGACACTACCTGACTTCACCATTTGCAGTTTTCCTTTGCATCTCATCATACAGCACAGAGGGAGGTCATTCTGCCCACTGTTCCTGTGCTGGCTCTTTGAAAGAACAATGCATTAAGGCCCAGTCTCCACCACTGTTTCCCCATAACCCTGCAGATCTTTCCCCTGCAACTATTTATCCAATTCCCTTTTGAAAGTCACGACTGAAACTGCATCCTTTCAGGCAGCGCATTCCAGATCACAACAACTCGCTGCGTCAAAAAAAAAGTCTCATCTTCCCTCTACTCTTTTGCTCCTAATCTTGAATCTGTGTCCTCTGGTTAGCGACACTCCTGCCAGTGGAAACAGTTTCTCCCTATTTACTTTTGAGGGTACTGTCATATCACAGTTCTGTGACTCCGCCAGCTATCCAGAGGCCTGGACTGAAGATCTGAAAACATGAGTTCAAATCCGAACATGGCAGCTAGAGAATTTAAATTCAGTTCATAAATTAGATCTGGAATAAAAAGCAAGTCTCACTAATGGTGATCCTTCAGAATTTTGAACATCTCCATTCATTCTCCCATAACCTTCCCTGCCTTAAGAATTGGTTAACAGGCAGAAAACAGAGTAGGAATGAACGGGTCATTCTCGCATTAGCAGGTTGTGACTAGTGGGGTTCTGCAGGGATCAGTACTTGGGCCCCAGCTGTTCATAATATATATCAATGATTTGGATGTGGGGACCAAATGCAGTATTTCCAAGTTCGCGGATGACACAAAACTAGGTGGGAATGTGTGTTGTGAGGAAAATGCGAAGCAGCTTCAAGAGGATTTGGAAAGACTTAGTGAGTGGTCAAGAACGTAGCAGATGGAATATAATGGGGAAAAATGTGAGGTTATCCACTTTTTTAGGAGGAATAGATGTGCAAAGTATTTCTTAAATGGTAAGACATCAGATAATGTAGATGTACAAAGGGACCTGGTGTCCTTGTCAATAACTAACTGAAAGCTGACATGCAGGTGTTGCAAGCAATTAAGAAGGCTAATGATATGTTAGCCTTTATCGCAAAAGGATTTGAGCACAGCAGTAGTGAAGTCTTGCTTCAATTGTATAGAACCTTGGTTAGACCGCACTTGGGAGTACTGTGTGCAGTTTTGGTCCCCTTACCTTAGGAAGGATATTATTGTCATAGAGGGAGTGCAACGAAGGTTCACCAGACTTGTTCCCGGGATGGCGGGACTGTCCTATGACGAGAGACTGGGAAAACTGGGCATGTATTCTCTGGAGTTTTGAAGAATAAGAGGTGATCTCATTGAAACCTACAAAATACTTAAAGGGATAGACAGGGTAGATACAGCTAAGATGTTTCCCCTGGTTGGGGAGTCTAGAACCAGGGGACACAATTTCAAAATAAGGGGGAAGCCACTTCGGACAGAGATGAGGAGAAATTTCTTGACTCAGAATTCTCTACCCCAGAGGGCTGTGGAAGCTCAGCCATTGAGTATGTTTAAAGCAGAGATTGACAGATTTCTAAACACAAATGACACAAAGGGATATGAGGATAGTGTGGGGAAAAGGGCATTGAAATGGATGATCAGCCATGATCTTATTGAATGGCGGGGCAGGCTCGATGGGCTGAATGGCCGTCTCCTGCTCCTATTTTCCTATGTTTCTAAGAAGAACAACCTCAGCTTCTCCAGTCTCTCCACATAAATGAAGTCCCTCATCTCTGGAACTACAGTAATAAACCTCCTCTGCTCTCCCTCCAAGGCCATGACATCCTTCCTAAAGTCTGGTGCCCAGATGCCGACCCTCCTGCCAGTGGAAATAATCTCAAATTATACCCATCCTCCTTTAGGCATGAAAATATAGTAAAAGGCACTGTGTATAGTGGCAGTCCTTTCTTTTATGAAACTAGTGTCTGAATTGCATAGAATGCACAGCACAGGAATTGGCCATTTGGCCCAACATTGCACCCTTTCTAAACTCTACCTGGGTTTAAACTTGGCTCACATTCGCAAGATGTTCAAGCCTACTTTAAGCGCACAGATTACAAGTCAAGCTTTCAACATCTGACAAGCACACTCGAGAGGGAGAGGGAGGAGGCTAGAAATTACTGTCAGCTGCTGCTATCCTACAATGACTTAATACGCACTCAAATCCTTCCATCCAGTCATGAATCACTTAGACAGGTACAGGAGGAGGCCATTCAGCCCCTCGGGTCTGTGACACAGGAACAGGAGGAGGCCATTCAGCCCCTCGAATCTGTTACACAGGAACAGGAAGAGGCCATTCAGCCCCTTGGGTCTGTGACACAGGAACAGGAGGCCTTTCAGCCCCTTGAATCTGTTACACAGGAACAGGAGGAAGCCATTCAGCCCCTCGAATCTGTTACACAGGAACAGGCGGCCATTCAGCCCCTTGAATCTGTTACACAGGAACAGGAGGCCATTCAGCCCCTCGAATCTGTTACACAGGAACAGGAGGAGGCCATTCAGCCCCTCCAGTCTGTTATACAGGAACAGGAGGCCATTCAGCCCCTCGAACCTGTTACACAGGAACAGCAGGAGGCCATTCAGCCCCTCGAGTCTGTTACACAGGAACAGCAGGAGGCCATTCAGCCCCTCCAGTCTGTTACACAGGAACAGCAGGAGGCCATTTAGCCCCAATATTCTACTCTGCCATTCAAGCAGATCATGGCTGATCGGCTTCTCAATTCCATTTGCTACCGTTGTTCCAGCTCCCTTGATGCCCTGATGTAACAAAAATCTGGCAGCCAAATATATTAATGGGCAGGAAATAGTGATCATCACATCCCTGGGTTCGGATTAAAATTTGCGTCCCACTTTGCTGATATGCATATCGACCCAGCTATCTTTATTTAAATGGGTTTGTAAAGACAGCAAGAGAAACTGATCTTGACTTTGGGACATCGCAAAGCACTTCAAAGTCAGTGAATTACATTGGAAGTGCAGTCACTGGTGTTATGTAGATAATACTCTAGTTTTAACACCTCCGAATCAGGGAATATGATATATTATCACTGACAACAGTTTCTCTTGTCTTCTTTATCCAGAGAATGCTGAGAATGTGGAACTCGCTACCACAAGATTGAGACAAGTCGCAGACAGATATAGAGTCATAGAGCACCGAAACAGGCCCTTTGGGCCAACAAGCCCACGCCGACCATCAACCACCCATTTATACTAATCCTACATTAATCCCATTTTCCCTCTCACATCCCTACCTTCGCATACCACCTCCCTAAAATTTACAATGGCCAATTTATCTAACAACCCCTAAGTCTTTGGCATGTGGGAGGAAACTGGAGCACCCGGAGGAAACCCACGCGGTCACAGGGAGAATTTGCAAACTCCGCACAGGCAGTACCCAAAACTGAACCTGGGTCGCTGGAGCTGTGAGGCTGCGGTGCTAACCACTGCGCCACTGCGCTGCCCTGTAAGGGGAAGCTGGATATAAACAAACGAGAGAAAGGAATAGAAGGATTTGTTGATAGAGTGAAATGAAGAGGCTTATGTGCAGCAGAAGCATCAGCACAGACCTGTTGGGCTGAATGGCCTGTTTCTGTGCTGTATATTTGATATTATTCTATGTATGTTGTTCAGATACAAGTTTCATATGAAAGGAAAGAACTTGCATTTCTTTCGCAGCTTTCACAACACTGGGACATCCCAAACGCCTCAACAGCCAATTAAATACTTGTCAAGTGTAATCACTGTTGCAAGAACAGCAGTCAATGGGTGCACAGCAAGATCCCATGATCAGCATTGTATCAACTGATCAGATGAGGTATTGTTACTGATGCTGTTTCAGGCATAAATATTGGCCAACACACTGGGAAAACGTAGAGTCATAAAGGCACAGAAGGTGGCCACTCAGCCCAACAAGTCTATGTTAGATCTCTGTAGAGCAATCCAGTCAGTCCCATTCCCCTGCTGTATCCCCATAGCCCTGCAAGTTTATTTCCTTCAAGTGCCCGTCCAATTTCCTTGTGGAATCATTCATCGTCTCCGCTTCCACCACCCTCGTAGGCAGCGAGTTCCAAGTCATCAAGACTCAATGCGTAAAAAAAGTTCTTTCTCACATCCCCCCTGCATCAGTTGCCCAAAACCTTCAATCTGTCCCCCGGAATCCTTGTGCAAACAGCTCTTGGGAACAGCTTTTCTTTGTCTACATTATCCAAACCTGTAATAATACTATACACCTCCATCAAATATCCTCTCAATCTCCTTTGCCCCATGAAGAACAATCCCAGCTTCTCCAACCTAACCTTGTAACTAAAACCCCCATCCCTGGAACCATTCTGGTAAATCTCTTCTGCACCCTCTCAAGGACCCTCACATCCTTCCTAAAGGGTGATGACCAGAACTGGACACAATGCTCTAGTTGGGGCCTAACCAGAGCTTTATAAAGGTTCAGCATAACTTCCCTGCTTTTGTACTCTACGCCTCTATTTATGAAGCCCAAGATCCCATGTGCTTTGCTAACTACTCTCTCAATCTGTCCTGTCAGCTTCAAAGATCTATGCACATGACTCCCCCACAACCCGCCCCTCTGTTCCTGCACACTCTTTAGATATGTGCCATTAAGTATATATTGCCTCTCCCGATCCTTTCCAGCAAAATGCATTGCCTCACACTTTTCCGTATTGAATTCCATCTGCCACTTGTCCGCTCATTCAGCTCGCCTACCTATGTTCTGTTGCAGTCGATTTCTATCAACCTCAGTGTCTGCCACACCACCATGTTTGGTATCATCGGCAAATTTTGAAATCCTACTGTGTATTCCAAGGTCCAATCATACATATATATATATGTAGCAAAAAAAGGCAGTGGTTCTAGCAGTGAACCTTGGGGAACACTGCTGTCTCCCATCCTCCAGTCTGAAACACAGCCATTTACCACGGTTTTCTGTCCTTAAGCCAATTTTTTATCCAAGCTGACACTGACCCTCTTGTTCCATGAGCCTCAATTTTGTTAACCAGACTTTTAGGTGGTACTTTATCAAAAAATTTCTTAAAATCCATATGGATAAAGTCCACCGCATTCCCTTCATGAACTTTCTCTGTTACTTCATCAAAAAATCAATTAGTCAAGCATGATCTGCCTTTTACAAATTCGTGCTGGCTCTCCTTAATTAACTGAAACCTCTCCAAGTGTGTGTTGATTTTTTCCCTGATTTTTGTTTCTAAAACCTTTCCCACTACTGATATTAAACTGACCGGTTTGTAGTTACTAGGACTGTCCTTTGCACCCTTTCTTGAATAAGGATGTCACATTTGCCACTCTCCAATCCTCTGGCACCTCCCCTGTACCTGGGGAAGATTGGAAGATTATGGCAAGCCCTTCCACTATCTCCAGTTCCACTTCCTTCAGCAACCTGGAATTCAAGCCATCCACCCAGCCATCTCCACTGCCACCGATAATTTCTCAGCATTCTCTTCCTCAGTACACACTGATTACTCATTTAGTATATGAGCCTTGCCTCGCACCTCTTCGCATATATCACCCTCTTGGTTTCTAATTCCCCCTACCCCACCTATTAGTGCCTGCTTACATGCCGGTAAAAAATCTTTTATGTGACCTGCCATTCTATTCTCTTATTTTTTCTTCGCCAATCTTATTTTCCTCTAGAATTCCCCTTTCAACTTATTGTATTTAGCCTGGTTCTTGCCTGGAGAATTCAACTGACATGCATCATACACCTTCATTTTTGTTTCATCATATTCTCTATCTCCCTCGTCATCCAATGCACCCTGGCTTTGTCTCCCCTGCCTTCCCTCTTTTGGAATGTACCTAGCCTGTACCTGAAACATCTCCTTAAAGATCACCCATTGTTCCATTGCAGATTTTCCTGTCAATCTTAGGTTCCGTTTTACCCTGGCTAGATCCCCTCTCATTCCAGTGAAGTTCGCCCTCTTCTAATTTAGCAGTTCTACTTTAGATTGCTCCTTGTTCTTCTTTGAAATCGTTCCACAGGATCTTGTACATCCACCTGAGAGGGAAGACAGGGCCTCTGTTTAACCTTTCAGTACTCCCTCAGCATTGCACTAGGGATGTCTGCCTGGATTATGTGATCGAGTCTTTGGAGGGGATTCCCAGATGACAGAGCTACTCACTCATCCAAGGTACCCGCATGAACCATGAGAATCAGTTAAAAAATGCCCCAGGTCAGAGAAGGCGAAATCAACCACAGTCGCTAATTCTAATGACTCCTGTTGAATTGTGCGGAGGTATGTCAAGGTACGGCGAAGGTGTGGATTGGGCTGGCATGTAAATGTGATGCTTTCTGTGGCTGATTAGTGCACTGACACCAAGGGTTGGGACTGGACATAGCTAGAGTGCCCACTAGGGGAGGAAGGAGAGCACTCATCATTAAGGAAGTTGAAAGGAGAAATATAAAAGGAGCCAAAGGTTCATGGAGCTGGTGACACTGGGACTGGATCTGAATAACAGACTTTAACTGCAACAGTGGATTCCGGCTGTAATGATTGCTGACGACTTGAAAGTTTCCCTTTAAAGGATATTTGGTGCCTGAGGATGGATTGTGAGTAAAAAAGCTCTGCAGTGTTAGTCATGGCTCAGTGGGCAGCTTTCTCACCTCTAAGTCAGAAGGCTATTGGTTCATGCCCAACTCCAGAGAACTGGGCACATGTTTTTGCCTGACACTCCCAGTGCAGTACCGAGGGAGTGCCACACTGTCAGAGGTGCCATCGTAGAACATAAGAAATAGGAGCAAGAGGAGGCCATTCGGCCCCTCAAGCCTGCTCTATCATTGAATAAGATCATGGCTGATCTGATTGTGACTTGTCTGGAATACAGAGGAAACAAAGGTTAGAAAATTTTAAAAAAAGAGTTTGGTAGTGCTCAAGCGTATCTATTTCAATGCAAGGAATATAGCAAATAAAGCAGATGAGCTGAGGGCACAGTTAGACACGTGGCAGTATGATATAGCTATTACAGAAACACAGTTTTTAAGGAGGGACAGGAATGGCAGCTCAACGTTCCTGATTACAGGGCTTTCAGATGCAAAAGAGGGGGATAAGAAAGGAGGGGGAGTGGCAATTTTGGTCAAGGAAACTATTACAGCTAGAGGAGGGATGATGCGTTGGAAGGTTCATCAAATGAGGCCATATGGATTGAGCTAAGGGATAAAAAATGGGCAATCGCACTGCTGGGAGTATACTATAGACCGCAAACAGTCAAGAGGGAGATTGAAGAGCAGATATGTAGGCAAATCTCTGAGAAGTGCAAGAACAATATGGCAGTAATAGTCGAGGATTTTAACTATCCCAATATTAACTGGGATAGTTTTAGTGTGAATGGAATTGAGGGAGCAGAATTCTTGAGGCGCATTCAGGAGATAGGTGGATAAGGTAGTCAAGAAGGCATACGGCATGCTTGCCTTCATCGGTCGAGGCATAGAGTATAAAAATTGGCAAGTCATGTTGCAGCTGCACAGAACCTTAGTTAGGCCACACTTAGAATATTGCGTGCAATTCTGGTCGCCACACTACCAGAAGGACGTGGAGGCTTTGGAGAGGGTACAGAGGAGGTTTACCAGGATGTTGCCTGAGTCTGGAGGGCATTAGCTATGAGGAGAGGTTGGAAAAACTCGGATTGTTTTCACTGGAACGACGGAGGTGGAGGGGCGACATGATAGAGGTTTGCAAAGTTATGAGCGGCATGGACAGAGTGGATAGTCAGAAGCTTTTTCCCAGGGTGGAAGAGTCAGTTACTTGGGGACATAGGTTTAAGGTGCGAGGGGCAAAGTTTAGAGGGGATGTGCGAGGCAAGTTTTTTTTACACAGAGGGTGGTGAGTGCCTGGAACTTGCTGCCAGGGGAGGTGGTGGAAGCAGATACGATAGCGACGTTTGAGAGACATCTTGACAAATACATGAATAGGAAGGGAATAGAGGGATATGGGCCCCGGAAGTGCAGAAGGTGTTAGTTTAGGCAGGCATCAAGATCGGCGCAGGCTTAGAGGGCCGAATGGCCTGTTCTTTGTTCTAGAACTTTTTGCCCAGTATGTAGCAAGTCCAACAAGAGAGGGCACAGTTTTAGACTTAGTTTTAGGAAATGAAGATGGGCAGGTGGAAGGGATGGCAGTGGGAGAGCATTTTGGTGGTAGTGATCATAATTCAGTCAGTTTTAACATAATTATGGAAAAGGACAGAGATAGAACAGGAGTTAAGAGTTCACAACTGGGGCAAGGCCAATATAAATAAACTGAGGAGTGATTTAACGAAAGTGGACTGGAAACAGCTACTTGAAGGTAAATCAGTGTCAGAACAATGGGAGGCATTCAAAGGGGAGATTCAAGGGGTTCAGAGTAAAGGCCTGCTACCCAACCCGAACTCGGTGGGACCTGATGACATGTGTCAGGTTTGGGTCGGGTCGGGCCCCTCTTCCGGGTCCGGCCTTCGTGCTCGGGTCGGGTCAGGCCGGACACACACGGTAAGTGCTCCGCTGATAAGTATTGAAATTCAAAAACCTCCCTGAGCTGGGAGCCTGGGACGAAACTGAGTCTGCACAGTGAGCAAGTGACGTCACTATGACATCATCATGCATGCGCTGCAGCTTCCTGCAGGATCGGTGACAGGAAGGTAAGTAAAGGGATGGTCAGGTCAGGCCGAGTCGGGGTCAGGCATAGGGCAAAATTCGGAGGAACTTGGGCCGGTTTGGGCTCTGGTCCGCTGTGGTTCGGTCAGGTTCTTTTTCCTGACCTGAGCAGGCCTTTAGTTCCCATTTTCCAGCACTTGGCCCGTAGCCTTATATGCTATGGTGTTTCAAGTGCACATCTAAATACTTCTTAAATGTTGTGAGGGTTCCTGCCTCTACCACCCCTTCAGGTAGTGTTCCAGATTCCAACCACCCTCTGGGTGAAAACATTTTTCCTCAAATCCCCTCTAAACCTCCTGCCCCTTTATTTAAATCTATATCAATACATTAAGAGTAAGAGGATAACTAAGGAGAAAATAGGGCCCATAAAAAACCAAAAACCTATGTGTAGGGGCAGAAGATTCTTAATGAATACTTTGCATCTGTCTTCACAAAAGAGGGGGACGATGCAGATATTGTAGTTAAGGAGGAAGAGTATCAAGTATTGGATGTGATAAACATAGGGAGGGAGGAAGTATGAATGGAATTAGCATCCTTAAAAGTTGATAAATCACCAGGGCCAGATGAAATGTACCCTAGACTGCTGAAACAAGCAAGAGAGGAAATAGCAGAGGGTCTGACCATCATTTTCCAGTCCTCACTGGATACAGGTGTGGTGCTGGAGGACTGGAGAACTGCAAACGTTGTACCTCTGTTTAAAAAGGGAGCAAAGGATAGACCGAATAATTACAGGCCAGTCAGTCTAACCTCAGGAGTGGGCAAATTATTGGTATCTATTCTGAGAGGCAGGATAAACTGTCACTCAGAAAGGCACAGGTTAATCAAGGATAGTTAGCATGGATTTGTTCAGGGATGATCTTGTTTGACTAACTTGATCCAATTTTTTGAAGAGGTAACAAGGAAGATAGATGAGGGTAGTGCAGTTGATGTGGTCTATATGGATTTTAGCAAGGCTTTTGACAAGGTCCCACATGGCAGACTGGTTAAAAAAAACAAAATCCCATGGGATCCAGGGAAATGCAGCAAGGCGGATACAAAATTGGATCAGTGGCAGGAAACAAAGGGTAATTGTTGACGGCTGTTTTCGCGACTGGAGGGCTGTTTCCAGTGGCGTTCCGCAGGGCTCAGTACTGGGTCCCCTGCTTTTTATGGTATATATTAACGATTTGGACGTAAATGTAGGGGGCATGATCAGGAAGTTTGCAGACGACACAAAGATTGGCCACGTGGTAGATAGCGAGGAGGATAGCTGTAGGCTGCAGGAAGATATTGATGGTCTGGTACGATGTGCAAAAAAGTGGTAAATGGAATTCAACTTGGAGAAGTGTGAGGTGATGCATTTGGGGGGGTCAAACAAGGCAAAGGGAATGGGAAAAAACAGAGGAATGTTGAGGAAGTGAGGGACCTTGGAGTGAATGGCCACAGATCCCTGAAGGGAGCAGGACAGGTCCATAAGGTGGTTAAGAAGGCATATGGAATCCTTTCCTTTATTAGCTGAGGTATAGAATACAAGAGCAAGGAAGTTATGCTGGACCTGTACAACTTATTGGTTAGGCCACAACTTGAGTACTGTGTGCAGTTCTGGTCACCTCATTACAGGAAGGATGTAATTGCACTAGACAGGGTACAGAGGAGATTTACGAGGATGTTGCCAGGACTGGAAAAATGCAGCTATGAGGAAAGATTGGATAGGCTGGGGTTGTTCTCCTTGGAACAGAGAAGGCTGAGGGGAGATCTGATTGAAATGTATAAAATTGAGGGGCCTGGATAGAGTGGAGGTGAAGGGTCTATTCACCTTAGCAGAGAGGTCAGTGACTAGGAGGCATAGATGTAAAGTGATTGGTAGAAAAATTAGAGGGGAGACGAGGAAAAGGTTTTTCACCCAGAGGATGGTGGGAGGGCTGGAACTCACTGCCTGAAAGGGTGATTGAGGCAGAAACCCTCAACTCATTCAAAAGGAGTCTGGATGCACCTCAAGTGCCGTAATCTGCAGGGCTACGGACCAAATGCTGGAAGGTGGGATCAGAATAGGTGGATTGTTTTTCTGCTGGCACAGACACTATGGACCAAGTGGCCTCTTTTGTGACTGAAACGTTCTATGGTTCTATTAGCTCCACTTTCCTGCCGGCCCCCCAGAACTCTTGACTCCCCTGTAGATCAAATATCTCTCTAACTCAGCCTTGATTATATTCAATGACCCAGCCCCCACTGCTCTCTG
The DNA here is from genome assembly GCF_036365525.1 of Heterodontus francisci. NCBI lineage: Eukaryota > Metazoa > Chordata > Chondrichthyes > Heterodontiformes > Heterodontidae > Heterodontus > Heterodontus francisci. The sequence goes on from NC_090417.1 coordinate 18,034,983, forward strand.
GGAAAGAGAATTCCAAAGATTAACAACCCTCTGAAAGAAGAAATTCCTCCTCATCTCCGTCTTAAAAGGGAGCCCCTTATTTTGCAACTGTGCCCCCAGTTCGAGATTCCCCCACGAGAGGAAACATCCTCTCAGCATCTACCCTGTCAGCCCCCTCAGAATCTCACCTAAACTGCAATATAGGTCCAATCATTCCTCAGCATACAACCCCTTCATCGCAGCAATCAGCCGAGTGAACCTTCTCTGAACTACTTCCAATGCAAATACATCCCTCCTTAAGTGAGGTGCAGTCTCAACAATGCCCTGTACAGTTATAGAACGACTTCCCTACTTTTATACTCCATCCCCCTTGTAATAAAGGCCAACATTACATTTGTCTTCCTAATTACTTGCTGTACCTGCATGCTAACTTTATGCGAGTCATGTACAATGACACCCAAATCCGTCTGCACCGCAGCATTCTGCAGTCTCCCACCAGGTAAATAATATTTTGCTTTTTTGTTCTTCCTGCCAAAGTGAACCACCTCACTTTTTCCCACATTATACCCCATCTGCCAAATCTCTGCCCACTCACTTAACCTATCTCTTTGCATACACTTTGTGTCCTCCTCACAAGTTGCTTTCACACCTTTCTTGTTATTGCAGATTTCCAGCATCTGCAGTATTTTGCTTTTATTACCATGAGCTCTTATCTTGTGTAGTAACCTTTTATGTGGCAACTTATCAAATGCCTTTTGGAAATCCAAATACACTACATCTACTGGTTCCCCTTTATCCACCCTGTCTGTTACATCCTCAAAGAACTTTAATAAACTGGTCAAACACAATTTACCTTTGATAAAACCATGTTTACTTTGCCTGAATGTATTATGATTTTCTAAATGTCGAAATTCCTTAATCATGGATTCTAGTGTTTTCCCAATGACAGCAATTAGGCTAACTGGCTTATAGTTAGTTTCCTGCTTTGACTCCCTCCTTTCTTGATTGGAGGTGTTACATTTATGGTTTTGCAATCTGCTGGGACCCTTTCAGAATCTAGGGAACATTACAACCAATGCGTCCATTATCTCTGCAGCCACTTCTTTTAAGATCCTCGGATGCAGGCATCAGGTCCAGGCGACTTGTCAACCTTTAGCCCCATTCGCTTTCCTAGTACTTTTTCTTTCGTGACAGTAGTTGTTTTAAGTTCTTCCCTCCCTTTTGCTTATTGACTTTCTGCTATTCTTGGGATGTTTTTTGTATCTTCTACTTGTTCCTAGTTTCTGCTATTTCCTTGTCACCCATTATTTCCCCTGTCTCATCCTCAGATGGACCAACACTTACTTTAGCTACTCTCTTCCTTTTTATATACTTGTAGAAGCTTTCACTGTTTGTTTTTATATTTCTTTCCAGTTTACTCTCATACTCTAATTTCTTTCTCTATTATTTTCTGATTAGTCGTTGAACCGAGGTCCCATCTGCCCTCTCAACTGGCTGTTCAGAATTCCACGACCACTATTGGACAAAGAGGAATTCTCCCCACCGTCCTGGCCAATATTTATCCCTTGCTCTTTGTGGAATTTTTCCATGTGCCTTTCTCTACCCATTGACTCCACCTCGATAGGCCCTCCGCACCACTTTTCGCCTGCTCCTCGGGGACACTTAGTCTCGAGGAGCTGCAATTTGCTCCATTCTCCCTATTCAGGAAACCATTAGCCCACTACTTGGCTGTTCATCCTTTACCAACACAGACTAGCCATCACTTGCAATCAGGGGCTGTAAAACTCGCAGGCAGTGGGCAAGGAACCATCCAAATGAAGCATCTCTGAACTGTTATCAGTTCACAGAGACTGTGATGCTTTATCATTTGGCCTAACCTGAAAGGGAAATCTCAGTCTCGCAAACACAAGCCTGTGGCTCCAAGGAATACATTCAGATCTTGTTTGGTTTTTTTTCCTATTTAATTCTTACTGATTTATTGCTTCCAGTATGAATCTGCTGTCACTATGTTTACTCTGAATATTATGTATTATTTTCTTCAACTATTAATTAATTAATGGTTCATTTTAAATTCTTCAAATTTGTGCTTTCCTTGTTAAATGTTTATCATAAACTTATGGCATTTTCTTCAATTATTGCTATGATACCGTTTTAAGTTGATATGTCCCTTCAGATTATGGATTTATTTATTGTTTATTTCATTCATGACTTCGCAGCTCACAGTTTCCGTCAAGCCCTAGTCACTGGTGGTCGGCGACGGGGCAGGAGGAAACTGACAAGCTGCCCCGATTGCTTCATGGGGCACTTAAATGGCAACTTGACGCAATATTCTTTAAAAAAATGACTCACAGATGCACAGTCCTGTTCGGCAGGAGGCTGGGCTCCGGGATGTCCACCAGCTCCTGTTTGCTGCAAACCACCTTTCTACGCACTTGAGGGTAACTGGGTCCCTTTGACCTTTCCTCGATGCAGACACAAGTGTTGGTGAGCAGCTCTGAACAGCAGTCTGTCTGACAGGACAGCCACAGGAGCAATCCAACCCCCAGCAGCCGGATCATGGTGACTTCTTCACAGCAATCCGCGCATCTTCCAATCCTCTGAACAACAATCACGTTTCAAAACTTTTTCTCTCTCTCTCTCTCAAAAAGTTTCTGGCAGCAGAGAAATGAACTGCCTGCCACATGTTTCTGCCGCTGTGTCCCAACCTCCTCTCAGTTCAGTCCATATTTTTTACCCCAGCTGCCCACTTATTTCTGAAAGATCTTTTCCTTGGGTTGGAGGAATTGCTGTCCCGTTAACTGCCACCATTCGACATCCAACCTGAGTTATAGACAGCTGAAATCCGCCGCATTTTTAAAATTCTCTCTTTTTTTACATCCCTTTCTCTGTAATTAAAATTTATATTTAAAAACACACACAAGTCCCTAACGGTGCTCGGTCTCTTCAAACTCCAAACAGCCCCACCAACCCGGGCTACTCAGTCCAACAATGCAGAGCTCCTGGCTTCTCGTCCCTGTCGCTTGCGATCGCGTTTTCCAGGCTGGCAGCATTCAGTAAGGAAGGGAGCTGTGCCTTTCAGATCGGACACAGCAGAGCAGAGCAGAGCCCAGGCTGCAGTTTCTCTGTCAGTCCCACATCAGAGGGAGAGGGGGAGAGCCAAAAGACTCCTTCTGGGTCCTAAAGCTAACCTCTCCATAACTCAGTGAACTACTTTATTGACAGGCAGTCCGGCTGAACAGCCAATTTGCGCACAGCAAGGTCCCATCAACAGCCAATGAGATTAAAGACTGGTCGTCTCCCAAAAAATAAGGGTTCCGCGAGTGGAGAAATGAACTGTGACATGTCAGACCTGGAGTGGATGCAGCTGACAGGGCAACTGCAAATGCTCTTCATAAAACACCAATGCAGCTGGGGTTAAATTATGAGGAGAGATGACACAAACTACAATTCCTCTGAATGTAGAAGGTTAAGGGGAGATTTGAACAAAGTTTGCAAAATATGAGGATGGGGTATTAAGATACACATATGGTAGATAAAGAAACTATTTCCACTGGTCAGAAAGTCTAGGACTAGGGAGCATAGTCTAAAAGTTAGAGCCAGATCTTTCGGGAGTGAAATTAGGAAACACTTTTTCACACAAAGGGCAACAGAATATCAAAACTCTCTTCCGCAAACAGCAATTTAAGCGAGATCAATTGTTAATTTTAAATCTGCGATTGATAGATTTCTGTTAGCCAAAGGTGCAGTTAGATTGGAAAGCTGGCTTTGTTCTCCTTGGAGCAAAGGAGATTGAGGGGAGATTTGATAGAGGTGTACAAGATAATGACATAGATAAATCAGACAAGGAAAAACTGTTCCCATTAACTAATGGTACAGGAACTTGTCGACACAGATTGATGGTTTTGGTCAAGAGATGTAGGGAGGATGTGAGGAAAAACCTTTTTTATGCAGCGGGTGGAAATGACCTGGAACTCACAGCCCATGAGGGCTGTGGAAGCAGAGACAATCAATGATTTCAAAAGGAAATTGGCAGGCCACTTGAAGGAAATAAATTTGCAGCATTGTGGGGATCAAGCAGGGGAGTGGGACTGACTGGATTGCTCTGTGCTGAGCCAGCATGGACTCTTTGGGCTGAATGGCTTCCTTCTACGTAAATTAATCTAGGACATGGTACAATGGTAGGTATTTGTGCTTAGTCTCAGATTAGCCATGATCTCACTGAATGGCACAACAGACTCAAAGGGCTAAATGAGCTGTTGTTCCCACATTAATCTGGTGTTTTAGTGAAGTTGGTTGAAGGACAGAGCCGTGGGAACTTTTACACCCACCTGTGCAAATAGACGAGGCCTTATGACTCAATACAGCTAGCTGCTCAGCCAAGGCTGACATTGATTTTAAAATGTGTCTTTCCCCCTTATCAATAAATCTTAGAGTAAGTGCAGCTGTTGACAGCTTCCAGCAGGTTTCGTCATGATTCTGTCTGACCTCCATCTTGTTCTGCAGCAGCTGAAGGATTGGGGTTCAGCTGAGATTTTTAAAATAAAATCCCCATTCCGGATTATTCAATTTTTGCTCTGCAATCCAAGGAAAGCTAGATATACACTTGAGGGAGAAAGGAAGAGACTGATATGCCGATAGGGGAGATGAAGAGTGGTAGGAGGCTCAAGTGGAGCATAAACACCAGCAGAGACCAGTTGGGCCGAATGGCCGGTTTTTGTTTCGATGTAATCTGCAGAATCCCCCACAGGCTGCAGAACGTGATCCATCTGGACCAGTCAGTGTTTTGCTGGAAGGCAAGGGGACTGGGTCTGCCACACATGGGATACTGTAGTGTAATGGTTACACTACTGGATTGGTAATCCTGGGACCTGGATTAATAATCCAACATGCAATTACAATTCCAGTCCCACTTTCCTTCCCAAATGTGGGTTGATATGTGACTCCAGGTCCCCACCAATGAGGTTGACTCTTAATTGCCCTCTGAAGTGACTCAGCAAGGTGCTCACTTGTACCAAACCTACAATTAGTGATTCAGGAAACAGGTCCCCTCACTACCATCTCAGGACAACAAGGGATAGACATGAAAAGCTGGCCGTGCCTGTGACACCCACATCCAGAGAATCAATTTAAATGGCTGGAGACACAGTGGCGCTGAGCGTGAAAGCCATCCGACAGGTTGCAGCAAGATCATGGCACATTTACATCCACCCACTGTTGGCAGATTCTGGCGAAGAGGCAATGCCTGCCTGCGTGAGAGTGATGATTCTCCCACTTGCACCTCCCCACCAATGAACCATTGTCGCTGCATCCGTTAGCCTGCAGCACATGGCCGCCAGTAAAACGGGCCATTTTCGACAAAAACTGCATTTTGTTGGATGCTCCGGATCCCTCACTGCCCAATTAGTTGCTCAGAAATCATAAAATGCAGCCAGGCCTGTGCTGACTTCAACTCAAGCAGCATGGCAGTGAACGAGTTACAGATGGTCTCATCATCTCCGGGCTAAGCTGGGGGGTGCAGGGGGAGAGGTGGGGGAAAGGATGAGCCAGGATTCCAACTTTTGCCCACAGTCCAGGGGACGTGAGAACAGAATCAGCCTTGGCTTTGATGCCCCCATGGTCAATCAGCCCTGCCGACACTCTGTGCAATATTCCCTTCTGCCACCACTGTGGCCGTGCCTTGCAATCTTCCAGTTAGGTTCACTCACGGCAGGCCCGTCTGGTTTAGGTTCACAGTTGCGTGGTTCTACATTTGAAAAAAACAGGATGTGGGCATTGCTGGCAATGCCAGTATTTACTGCCCATCCCTAAATACCCCTCATTAGGAGGTGGTGAGCCTTCTTGAACTGCTGCAGTCTGTGTGGTGTGGGTACACACACACAGTGCTGTTTGGGAGCAAGTTCCAAGGTTTTGCTTGGTGATCTCGTTCCAGGTCAGACTGGTGTGTGACTTGCAGGTATTCCGACGTGCCTGCTGCCCTCGTCCTGCCAGGTGATGCAGGCTGCGGATTTGGGAGTTGTTGCTGAAGAAGCTTTAGCGAGTTGCTGCAGTGCAGCCACAGTGTGCCAGAGTCGAGGCATATTACAGCACCGACAGGTATATACAGCTACATGTATATTATACATGACCTGCAGTTAAATAGTCTTTAATAAGTTCAGCCAGCCCATTTTGATAACTCTTGTTGATCCAGTGAAGTGAGTAGAGATCCCGAAATCGTGTCACTCTCTACCACTAAAGCTTGCGAGTAAATCAAATATAAGTCATTATACATTAGCTGCTCCCTCACTATGCTGCAACAGTGGGTTACACAAGCCATTCCATGTCCCCTCTGAGTGGGAGGGCAAGTTGGGAGGCAGTGCAGACTCACATGAGTCAGATTGACTGCATGATCATTCAGTTGGCAAAGTGCTTCAGAACATCCTAGATAATGAAAGGTGCAAGATAAATGCAAGTCTGTCTTTTTCTTGTATTAACAGACTCCACCGGCAGAAGGGAACGTTCATCCTATCAGTGTGGGCTGAATTCTAACCAAAGTCATAACAGTCTGACCCAGTGAACCACTCGTTTCCTTCTCTACAGCAGTGGTTGTATTTTGTTCGTGGCCCTCCTGGGACGGGCAAATGACAGCAGACCACCAACCAGTCCGACCCCACCCACTTTCACTCATCAGAATCAATGGGATGAATGGTGCTGCTTCTGATGAGATACCAATGTGGCGATGTCTGGTTCCAAGCTGGAAAGGTTCAGTCTCATGTCGCCCTCCTCGTTCAGCCAGTTCCTCTTCTTTATTTTCAGTACCACAACTGTTGAAAATTGAATTTCACAGTTGTATGCTGCAGCAGTAACACAAGTCTTGCTTATAAAAAACTACATTGTTGTTGCTCACACTTATGACGACTCAAGCTGTGCATGCGGGAGCCAGACATCATGCGAGTGGTGGGGATGAGAGCTCTGGCCTGTGATTTCATATGACCTCCACCATGGTGTCGCGCATCACTGACTTGCATTTTGGTCCAACCCCAGGTCCACAATTTGAGACCCACTGCTCTACAGCAAGCTGACTCTATTCCTTGATTTAATCTGTTCAGAAAAATGATAAAAACTTAAGCAGCATTCGAAAGGTGGGTGAGAAGCTGAAGCTTCTGTCAGCAGAATGAACTTCCCTCTCTAATCCTCTACCCTCACATGCCTTGAGTGTTAATGCTGAAACAGCGCTTCAATGCTGAAAATGATGCAGTACTGAGGGAGTGCTGCACTGACGGAGGGTCAGTACTGAGGGAGCGCTGCACTGACGGAGGGTCAGTACTGAGGGTGCGCTGCACTGACGGAGGGTCAGTGCTGAGGGCGCGCTGCACTGTCAGAGGGTCAGTGCTGAGGGCACGCTGCACTGTCAGAGGGTCAGGACTGAGGTTGTGCCGCACTGTCACAAGGTAAGTTCTGAGGGAGTGCTGCACTGTCGGAGGATCAGTACGAAGGGAGTGCTGCACTGTCAGAGGGACATTACCGAGGGAGTGCTGCACTGTCAGAGGGTCAGTACTGAGGGAGTGCTGCACTGTCGGAGGGTCAATACTGAGGGAGTGCTGCACTGTTGAAGGATCAGTATTGAGGGAGCACTGCATTGCTGGAGGGGCAGTACTGAGGGAATGCTGCACTGTCAGAAGGTCAGTCCTTGGAGGCCCTATCTGCCTTCTCAGGTAGATGTTAAAGATCCCACTGCCAGTATTTTGAAGATGAGCAGGGGAGTTCGTCCTGGTACTCCAGCCAATATTTAGCCCATAACCAACATGACTGAAACTAGTGATCTACTTATTATTGCTGATTGTGGGAGCTTGCTGAGCACAAACTGGCTGCATCTTTTCCTGCAATACAATCATAACTACACTTCAAAAGTCCTGTAAAGCAGTTTGGGACATCCTCAGTTCATGTAAGGCGCTATATAAATCCAAGACTTGCTTTTTCCTTCTTTACAAACTCCTCTTCCTTGATCTGTCCTCAAACTCCTTTGGCAAAGACTCAAAACTGTTAAAACTCCTCACCTCCCCTTCCTTCTCCAGACTGCAGCCTTTTAATTCCAAAGCTTAGTTACAATTAGCACTGAGCACCTCTGTGGGTCGTTTATGTGCAAGGAATGTCCAGGGTACACTTTTACAATAGTTCTCAGAAACAGGAACATTGTGTCGTGCTCAAAGGCTCGATCTGTTTTTCTAACAGCTGCCATCGAATAAAGATTGAAATGTGAGTCATAAATTATGAGCTTTTTTTGCAGCTTTAAGCACATCTGTAAAACATTTCCTACGAACCTTCTGCCGAACCACGGTGTTAAATTCAATAAATTAATGGAAGAAAAATTCCATGTAGTTCACAAAGGGCCTTTCGAAGGAGTAGGAAATGTGACAATAGTCAATCATTGGCTTACAATCATGGTATACATACATAGACATCCACACACTAATTATCTACATGTGGGATGTGTATGAATATAAACATATGTCCATATATATACTCACATATACAGACAGACACACATATATAAAAAACAACACCCATAAGCATTTGAACACATACGTCTATAGTAAATTGAAAAGCATATTTACAAATATTTCTTGTCAACTTCCTCATTATAAATTCTTTGGTCCAGATTTATAATGAAATGGCCTATGTAAGCATGTCATGGTGCTGCGCCACCACTGGCAGAAGAGTGTAGTTACAGCTTGATGCATTCACATCGATAGTTCCAACTATAAATGTGGATATAGGAATGTTCCTAGACTTACATAAAAGTTACAGCACAGAAACAGGCCATTCAATTCAACAGGGCCACTGTTTATTTTCAACACGAGCCTCCTCCCACTCTCCTTCATCTTACCTTATCGACATATCCTTCTTTTCCTTTCTCCCTCGTGTTTATCGAGCTTCCCCTTATAAATGTATCTATTCACCTCCATCAATCCCTTTGGTAGTGAGTTCCACATTCTCACCATTCTCTGGGTAAAGACACTTCTCCTGAATTCCTTAGGATGAAAATAGAAAAATATGGCCACCATGGTCATATTGGTCTCGAATCCAAGATGCTTGTTCTGGATTGTTCTCCAGCTTTATTGTTCTGGAAGTAATTAAACTAGTTCCTCGCTGAGGAACGCAATGAGGTGAGGTTAGGCTTAAGTATGCTGAGCCATGGCTCAGTGAGTAGCACTTTCACTTGAGTCTAAAGATATGGGTTCATGTTCCACTCTAGAAATTTGAGCACATAATCTAAGTGCAGTAGAGAGCACTGCTCTGTCAGAGGGGCAGTACTGAGGCAGCACTGCACTGTCGAGGGGAGACTGAAGAATGAGTGCTGCACTGTGAAGGGAGGTAGTACTGAGGGAGTGCTGCACTGTCGGAGGGTCAGCACTGAGGGAGCGCTGAACTGTCGGAGGGTCAGTACTGAGGGAGCTCTGCAGTGTCGGAGGGTCAGTACTGAGGGAGTGCTGAACTATCGGAGGGTCAGTACTGAGGGCGTGCTGAACTGTCTGTCGGAGGGTCAGTCCTGAGGATGTGCTGTAGTTTCAGAAAGGCAGTGCTGAGGGAGCGCTGTACAATCGCAGGGGCAGTACTGAGGGAACACTGCACTGTCAGTGGGGCAGTACCGAGGGAGCCTTGCACTGTCGAGGGGAGACTAAAGAAGGAGCGCTGCACTGTGAAGGGAGGTAGTACTGAGGGAGTGCTGCACTGTCAGAGGGTCAGTACTGAGGAAGCGTTGCACTGTCGGAGGGTCAGTACTGAGGGAGCTCTGCAGTGTCGGAGGGTCAGTACTGAGGGTGTGCTGTAGTTTCGGAGAGGCAGTGCTGAGGGAGTGCTGTACGATCGCAGGTGCAGTAGAGGGAACACTGCACTGTCAGTGGGGCAGTACTGAGGCAGCACTGCACTGTCGAGGGGAGACTGAAAAAGGAGCGCTGCACTGTGAAGGCAGGTAGTACTGCACTGTCGGAGGGTCAGTACGGAGGGAGCACCGCACTGTTGGAGGTGCCATCTTTCAGATGTGACAGTACCTGAGACCACATCTGATCTCTCAGATGGATATGAAATATTCCTTGGCACTATTGGAAGAAGAGCAGGAGAGTTCTTCCTCTGTCCTGGGGGAGATAATCGAAAACAGATTATCTGGTCATTATCACACTGTTGTGTGTGGGAACTTGCTGGATGCAAATTGTTTGCCATGTTTCCTACATTAGAACGCTAACGACACTTCAAAAGTACTTAATTGGCTGTGAAGTGCTTTATGACATCCTGAGATCGTGAAAGGTTCTATGTAAAGGCAACTCCTTTCTTTTTTCTGAAGCAGTCCCTCAAAATCTTGCAGCATTTTGAATATTACAGAATCATACAGCGCACAAGGTGGCCATTCAGTCCGTCGTGCCGATGTTGGCTCTTCGGTAGAGCTATCTAACTGGTCGCCCTCCCCGACTTGGTCCTCAAAGCCCTGTAAATGTTTTCCCTTGAAGTATTTATCAAATTCCCTTTTGAAAGTTACTATTGAATCTGCTTCCACTGCCCTGCTAGGCAACGCATTCCAGATCACAAAAATTTCTCCCACACCTCCCCTCTGGTTCTTTTGCCTATTATCTTAAATCTGTGTCCTCTGGTTACCGATCCTCCCACCAGTCGAAACAATTTCTCTTGATTTACTCTATCAAACCATTCATGTTTTGAACACCTCCATTACATCTCCCCTAAACCTTCTGTGCTCCAAGGAGAACTCCAGCTTCTCCACCTAACTGAGGTCCCTCATCCCTGGTACCTAAAACAAATGTGAATTCATCTTACAGTGCTTTTCTTTTCAGCTCTCTGTCTTTAAAGCCTGGAAGTGACATTGCCAGGGGCAAGTGTGGAGCCTACCGTGAGATGCTACATCCTGGGGATTGAGAGGAAAGGATTCCCATTTCTCTGTTGTCTTCCAGACAGTCCCTCTCACAGTTAGTTTCTAAAACACGCAAACTGGTAAGTTCACCATTCACCTTTCCAATTGTGAATATGAGTGTATGCATATCACAATCACCAGATTCAGCATGCCCGCAGTACACAGCCAATTAGGAAAGGACAGACTGGCATTTCTGTCGCATTTTCACAAACTCAGGATAATGAAATTCCTTTGAAGTGGAATCATTTTTGTAATGTTGGGAAATTATGATCAAATTGAACACACAAATCACACCAATTCTCTTCAATCAGGTTGTGGTACCACCCCCACCCCCCCCCCCCCAACACACTGCCCCACTAACGGACAAACCTCCACACCCCATGGGTTGGAAAATTGAGCCCATTACAGTTAACCCAACTCCCTCCGCTGTAAGTTTATGGAGATTAATGGAGGAACATCAGTAGAGATACAGACAGTCACACAAGGCGCTGGGGGGAGGAGTTACTGAGTGAGCATGAGGGAGCTGAATTTGAAAGGTCGTAGTTGTAGACTATTTGTTCTTGAAGGAGCCCCTCGGCAAATATCTCACTAACACTAAACTCAGGCATTGGACCTATCTGTGATGAACCTGGTGGCTGGGAATACTGTGTTCACAATGTTGGATCCTTTTCCCTGCTGCTGCATACATTCCTCGCAACACAGCAGGACACATCTCGGTGATGTGACGTTTAACTCTCCCCTCGAAAGAGGAGAGGAAAACAGCAAACAAGTATGGCAATATGTCTGGACTGTTCCACATTTTCATTCTTCATGCAAAAAAATCCCAGGAATTTTTCTTTAAAGCCTGTGACAACAGCAATTTTCTACCATGTTTTTTTCAGATTGACTGTTCGACTGTGTCAGACATTAATTTTGTTTTGAGTTGGTTTGAGGTTTGGGTCCCTGTGTGAACCACGACCGCCATCTGGTGTAGCTTCAGAGAACAGCAGCAGCTGTGAGTCATTCGCAGCCAACATTTCCCCTTAAACCTCACCCTTCATTATTGATCCCAGTGCTCACCCTGCAGAGGGTGAGAACCAGCTCCTGATGCTGTTCTCTCTCCCTCTGTGGCCCTTGCTCTTCAACAGTGTCTATGAGGAATCTGTAACACTCTGAAGTTAAGTGTCTCGGCCGACGTCCCACCTCTTGTATTTCCTTTCACTTCCTCAACTTGAATGCAAATGTAATCAGAGGTTGCAACTTTGCTCTTGGCAGCAGACCTCCTCACAGCAGCACCAAGGGTACAATGGCACCAGGTGGTCTTCACAGCAGCACACAGGGTACGATGGCACCAGGTGTTCCGCACAGCAGCACCCAGGGTACGATGGCACAAGGTGATCTTCACAGCAGCACCCAGGGTACGATGGCACAAGGTGATCTTCACAGCAGCACCCAGGGTACGATGGCACAAGGAATACAGTAAGGCCACTGGATCCAACTTAAATCAGGCTAACTGTGGGAATCGTCACTTCTTCTCAGCAGCAGTGGATCAGCACCAGCCTCATCCTCGTTATGGTTCAGTGGGGAGCACTCTTGTCTCCTACGTCAGGAGATAGTGGGTTCAAATCCACTCCAAAGAAATGAGTACAAAATCTGGCCTGACATTCCCAGTGCAGTACTGAGGGAGTGCTGTACAGGCAGAGGTACCATGTTTTGGTTGAGACGTTATATGGAAACCCCTGAATGCCCCCTCAAGGGAGCATGAAAGATCCCTAAGCACTATTCAAAGAACAGCACGGAAGTTCTCCCCTGTGTCCTGGGGCCAATATTTACCTACAAAACAGATTATCTGGTCATTATCAAATTGCTGCTTGTGGATCTTCCTGTGCGTAAATTAGCTTTTGCCTTTCCTAAATGACAACAGTGACTACACTTTACAAGTACCTTGTTGGCTGTAAAATATTTTGGCCTGAGGATGTGAAAGGCGCTTTAGGAATGCAAGCTCTTCCTTGAGGGAAAATGTACAGTATTCTTCATTCATTGTTTGATGAAGTTATACCTCATATTAAATTGTTTAAAAGGAAGGTTTTGGAGTAACTGTTTGGCAGCTTCTCAACCAGTTTCCTCCCTGCTCCTGTACATACAGCCTTGGGCTGGAATCTGGTTCCTCATTTGTATCACCCTCACACTCCCTCTCATCACTAACAGGCAAATGTTGTTTCAATATGATTACAAAAAGACCAGAATCAACAAAAGACACTGCAGCCTGCTAAACAAACCAGCTGTAAACAACTGTAGAGGAACATACTGTTATCAGTAAATGCTGGTGATCTGGATGCAAGTTTTGGCACCCAATAGAACAAAGAACAAAGAAAATTACAGAACAGGAACAGGCCCTTCGGCCCTCCAAGCCTGCGCCAATCCAGATCCTCTATCTAAACATGTTGACTATTTTCTAAGGGTCTGTATCTCTTTGCTTCCTGCCCATTCATGTATCTGTCTAGATACATCTTAAAAGACGCGATCGTGCCCGCGTCTACCACCTCCACTGGCAACGCGTTCCAGGCACCCACCACCCTCTGCGTAAAGAACTTTCCACGCATATCCCCCCTAAACTTTTCCCCTCTCACTTTGAACTCGTGACCCCGAGTAATTGAATCCCCCACTCTGGGAAAAAGCTTCTTGCTATCCACCCTGTCTATACCTCTCATGATTTTGTACACCTCAATCAGGTCCCCCCTCAACCTCCGTCTTTCTAATGAAAATAATCCTAATCTACTCAACCTCTCTTCATAGCTAGCGCCCTCCATACCAGGCAACATCCTGGTGAACCTCCTCTGCACCCTCTCCAAAGCATCTACATCCTTTTGGTAATGTGGCGACCAGAACTGCACGCAGTATTCCAAATGTGGCCGAACCAAAGTCTTATACAACTGGAACATGACCTGCCAACCCTTGTACTCAATACCCCGTCCGATGAAGGAAAGCATGCCGTATGCCTTCTTGACCACTCTATTGACCTGCGTTGCCACCTTCAGGGAACAATGGACCTGAACACCCAAATTTCTCTGGACATCAATTTTCCCCAGGACTTTTCCATTTACTGTATAGTTCACTCTTGAATTGGATCTTCCAAAATGCATCACCTCGCATTTGCCCTGATTGAACTCCATCTGCCATTTCTCTGCCCAACTCTCCAATCTATCTATATTCTGCTGTATTCTCCGACAGTCCCCTTCACTATCTGCTACTCCAACGATCTTAATGTCATCTGCAAACTTGCTAATCAGACCACCTATACTTTCCTCCAAATCATTTATGTATATCACAAACAACAGTGGTCCCAGCACGGATCCCTGTGGAACACCACTGGTCACACGTCTCCATTTTGAGAAACTCCCTTCTACTGCTACTCTCTGTCTTCTGTTGCCCAGCCAGTTCTTTATCCATCTAGCTAGTACACCTTGGACCCCATGCGCCTTCACTTTCTCCATCAGCCTACCATGGGGAACCTTATCAAACACCTTACTGAAGTCCATGTATATGACATCTACAGCCCTTCCCTCATCAATCAACTTTGTCACTTCCTCAAAGAATTCTATTAAGTTGGTAAGACATGACCTTCCCTGCACAAAACCATGTTGCCTATCACTGATAAGCCCATTTTCTTCCAAATGGGAATAGATCCTATCCCTCAGTATCTTCTCCAGCAGCTTCCCTACCACTGACGTCAGGCTCACCGGTCTATAATTACCTGGATTATCCCTGCTACCCTTCTTAAACAAGGGGACAACATTAGCAATTCTCCAGTCCTCCGGGACCTCACCCGTGTTTAAGGATGCTGCAAAGATATCTGTTAAGGCCCCAGCTATTTCCTCTCTCGCTTCCCTCAGTAACCTGGGATATATCCCATCCGGACCTGGGGACTTGTCCACCTTAATGCCCTTCAGAATACCCAATACCTCCTCCCTCCTTATGCCGACTTGACCTAGAGTAATCAAACATCTGTTCCTAACCTCAACATCCGTCATGTCCCTCTCCTCGGTGAATACCGATGCAAAGTACTCGTTTAGAATCTCACCCATTTTCTCTGACTCCACGCATAGCTTTCCTCCTTTGTCCTTGAGTGGGCCAATCCTTTCTCTCGTTACCCTCCTGCTCCTTATATATGAATAGAAGGCTTTGGGATTTTCCTTAACCCTGTTTGCTAAAGATTTTTCATGACCCCTTTTAGCCCTCTTAATTCCTCGTTTCAGATTGGTCCTACATTCCCGATATTCTTTCAAAGCTTTGTCTTTCTTCAGCCTCCTAGACCTTATGTATGCTTCCTTTTTCCTCTTAGCTAGTCTCACAATTTCACCTGTCATCCATGGTTCCCTAATCTTGCCATTTCTACCCCTCATTTTCACAGGAACATGTCTCTCCTGCACACTAATCAACCTCTCTTTAAAAGCCTCCCACATATCAAATGTGGATTTACCTTCAAACAGCTGCTCCCAATCTACATTCCCCAGCTCCTGCCGAATTTTGGTATAGTTGGCCTTCCCCCAATTTAGCACTCTTCCTTTAGGACCACTCTCGTCTTTGTCCATGAGTATTCCAAAACTTACGGAATTGTGATCACTATTCCCAAAGTAGTCCCCTACTGAAACTTCAACCACCTGGCTGGGCTCATTCCCCAACACCAGGTCCAGTATGGCCCCTTCCCGAGTTGGATTATTTACATACTGCTCTAGAAAACCCTCCTGGATGCTCCTTACAAATTCTGCTCCATCTAGACCTCTAACACTAAGTGAATCCCAGTCAATGTTGGGAAAATTAAAATCTCCTATCACCACCGCCCTGTTGCTCCTACATCTTTCCATAATCTGTTTACATATTTGTACCTCTATCTCACGCTCGCTGTTGGGAGGCCTGTAGTACAGCCCCAACATTGTTACCGCACCCTTCCTATTTCTGAGTTCTGCCCATATTGCCTCACTGCTCGAGTCCTCCATAGTGCCCTCCTTCAGCACAGCTGTGATATCCTCTATGATCAGTCATGCAACTCCTCCACCCCTTTTACCTCCCTCTCTATCCCGCCTGAAGCATCGATATCCTGGGATATTTAGTTGCCAATCGTGCCCTTCCCTCAACCAAGTCTCAGTAATAGCAATAACATCATACTCCCAGGTACTAATCCAAGCCCTAAGTTCATCTGCCTTATCTGCTACACTTCTTGCATTAAAACAAATGCACCTCAGACCACCAGTCCCTTTGCGTTCATCATCTGCTCCCTGTCTACTCTTTCCCTTAGTCACGCTGACTTCATTATCTAGTTCCTTACAGGCTTTAGTTACTACCTCCTTACTGTCCACTGACCTCCTCATTTGGTTCCCATCCCCCTGCCACATTAGTTTAAACCCTCCCCAACAGCGTTAGCAAAAGCACCCCCAAGGACATTGGTTCCAGTCCGGCCCAGGTGTAGACCGTCCAATTTGTAATAGTCCCACCTCCCCCAGAACCGGTCCCAATGACCCAAAAATCTGAACCCCTCCCTCCTGCACCATCTCTCAAGCCACGCATTCATCCTGACTATTCTTTCATTTCTACTCTGACTATCACGTGGCACTGGTAGCAATCCTGATTTTACTACCTCGGAGGTCCTACTTTTTAACTTGGCTCCTAACTCCCTAAATTCTGCTTGTAGGACCTCATATCAGCAATATCAGCATCAGTAACTCCCAGGGCAGGTACAGCACAGGGGGGAGGGGGAGTGGCTATTACCTGATTGGAGTTGCTGAGTGGACAACAAGGTTCAGCTGACTGTGGGCTGTGTGACTGCTGCAAGGAGGATGACTGAAACTGAAAGGAAGGTTTTTCCATCGATCTTGTCCACAAAAGAAGAAAACAGGAGGCCAGAAGAACTGAAAGCTCTCTTGTGAGTTTAGCTTTTGAAGCTCTTTCATTGACTGTTGTTAGGGGGAGGAAGAAGAGACCTGAAGACCTCGGGTGGAGGCTTTTTGTTCAATAGGGAGCTCCTGCATTTGACACCATTGAATAGGGAGCGCCTTTCCCACCCACCTACCTTGCCTGGGATAGCTGAAGCTGCCTGTGTGAAGAGACTTTTTGTTTTCCCTCAACATCGGAAACAAAGTGTGGCTGGGCAGCTTACGACTATCGAGGCTTCAGTAAAGACAATGGCTGAGGTTGTCGGCCCATCGGCCATTGTCGCAGCCTTGACCATGTATGGGTGTTGGAGAAAATCCAGATTGTGCCCAATTGCAGAAAATTCTCCAACAATGGGAAAGCTGTGTTTTTCCTGAAGATAGAGTGGGCGGTGGCCCTCGCCATGGCCCCCGAGTAGGGGGCACACAGTGGACGGGACTTTCCTGCCTGGTGGCCACTGCATAGCACGTACTTTTATCAAACATTCGCCCTTCATTCCCAATGAGCTCCTCCTCCCCTACCTGCACCACCTGGGGGGAGGGGTCAGGGATCACCCCAGTCCCGCTCAGTCTTCAGGAAAGCAGCCTGACACTTCTACTCCTTCCACCGCCAGCTATTTATGCAACGGGCGCGGGTGGTGGTCTTGGAGGGCCGCTTTGATGCTGAGTTCAGGCGGCAGCCTACCGTATTTTCTGGACCTCAGATGGGGTGCGGTGCCATGCCTGAAAGGGGATGGGGCATGTTCGGAAGAGCTGCCCCAACCTCCGGGCAGTCTACTCCACCTTGGCGACCCAGGGTGGCGCAGCCACACCTCCCCCGACGCCTGCAACCAACGCTGCTCTGTCGGTTCCGGTGGCCGAGGTTTTCATGGCCTTCAGCGGGGAGAAGGAGGGGACCCCTTTGAGTGGAAGGAAGACACAATGTAAAATAAAGGTGCATCCCCTGGACACAGAGGAACAACCTGGGCCTGAACTCACCCCCGAGCCTGATCCCAGGTAGCCTACCTGCCCCGTGGCAGAGCTTGGGCCCGAGACACCAGGGCTGAATGAGGGTGCAGAGGTTGAGATGGCCATGGAGATCTCCAGGTCTCAGCGCCCCTCCCGGAACAAGAGGAGGAGACGCCTCTCCTCTGAAGAGGATGCCAAAGTATGGGGTCAATCTCCTGGGCTCCCCCCACCACCAGCACCATCAGGGCTTCGAGCCCTGGCTAGGAACCCTCTCCCTTGTAACGGAACGGAAAGAGATGCCCCTGTAAATTTGGCAACTCCTGAGGAAGGGAGAGGTGGATGAGCCTGTGGTCCCACCGGGAGGAAACAAGCCATCTGCCACTGGGTCGGGTGTTCTGGGTGGGGACGAGACCTATGAGGGTCAACCTTCCCAACCATCTGTTACTACCACCTGGGATGTACCTGCCCAGTCTGATGGGCCTTCGGGCACTGATGGGGCGGGAGATGGCCTCCTCTCTCTCCACCTCCGGACCGGGCTGGATTTCCGGAGTCGGGAACAACCACCTCCCCTGGGCCGCTCACTAGCCCGGGGACGGAGGTGGAGGGGGGTCCTGAACCGCTGGCGCCCATAAGCTCCAGTTCCAGAACCGAGAGAGGATTCCTCCGCCAGTGATGCTGGGGGTGAGGTCGTGACGGTGGGATCAGCTGGCGTGGCCAGAAGGTCCGCCCCACAATATGTGGTGGGATTGTCGGCCACTGGCTCTGACGACCTGAAGGAGGATGGGGACTCAGTGTGGGGAACGAAGGACAATCTTGAATCTATCACCAGGGTGCAGCTTCATCCCTCAAACTGTACTCGACATGAACCTATGCCCCAGAGATCACAGATCAGTGTTTAATTCCTTGCCTCAACTCATCGTTCATCATTATGCTTTTTAAAAGCATATAATATTGCTAGTGCCTTGTAGCCAATGGGAGTGGAGCGTTCTTCTTTTTCATCTCTTCTTTGGCCTCCTTATCTCGAGAGACAATGGGTAAGCGCCTGGAGGTGGTCAGTGGTGTGTGGAGCAGCACCTGGAGTGGCTATAAAGGCCAATTCTGGAGTGACAGGCTCTTCCACAAGCGCTGCAGAAAAATTTGTTTGTCCGGGCTGTTACACAGTTGGCTCTCCCCTTGCGCTTCTGTCTTTTTTCCTGCCAACTGCTAAGTCTCTTTGACTTGCCACACTTTAGCCCTGCCTTTATGGCTGCCCGCCAGCTCTGGCGAACGCTGGCAACTGACTCCCACGACTTGTGATCAATGTCACAGGACTTCATGTC
Source organism: Heterodontus francisci (assembly GCF_036365525.1). Taxonomy (NCBI): domain Eukaryota; kingdom Metazoa; phylum Chordata; class Chondrichthyes; order Heterodontiformes; family Heterodontidae; genus Heterodontus; species Heterodontus francisci. The sequence goes on from NC_090417.1 coordinate 18,054,032, forward strand.
GCGTTTGCAGACGTCTTTAAAGCGGAGACATGGATGGCCGGTGGGTCTGATACCAGTGGCGAGCTCGCTGTACAATGTGTCTTTGGGGATCCTGCCATCTTCCATGCGGCTCACATGGCCAAGCCATCTCGAGCTCCGTTGACTCAGTAGTGTGTCTTAGCTGGGGGGGGTTGGCTGCCTCGAGGACTTCTGTGTTGGAGATACGGTCCTGCCACCTGATGCCAAGTATTCTCCGGAGGCAGCGAAGATGGAATGAATTGAGACGTCGCTCTTGGCTGACATACGTTGACCAAGCCGTGGAGTGTTAATAAAGCCCATTGTGCATTTGCAGGAGACTATCCGAGTCCTGTGTGAGTGCGGCACCGATATGTAAAATTTCTTTGTTTAAGCAGAGAATGTACAGTATAGAAATAGGCCATTCAACCCAACTGGTTGATGCTGGCTCTCCCTCATGTGTTTATCGAGTTTCCCCTTATGTGGAATTAATGATAACTGGGAGAGTAATTGCAGTGTAATTTACTGCAACAAGCTTCTTAAATTACAAAGAAACAGCGTCAAAGCTCTCGTCTTTTATCGATAGCAACCAAATGTCAATTTTAAATCATAAACGAATACTAATGCTCTAATTTTATACTTCATCCCCAATCCTTTTAACCCATGTTAATGTGACTGAAAAATATTAAAACTACATTCATTAAATAGTACAAGTTAAAAACTATGCAGCAGCAATGGGTAATCTATGTGCTGCTGACTGCAGGCAGACACCAAATGAAGTCTGTTTCATTATTTCACATTCCCAAGTCCTCTGCTGTCAGTCAGAGAATGCAAAGTTAAAATTACCCTCCAGCACCAACTGAGCTGACAATACATTATAGTTACTCATCTAACTGCTGGAGTATGGGGAGTACTGATCCTCTCTCACGTGGAGCAGGCACAATGGTGGCCAGCAGCTGAACTTTTTATTGCTCCACCAGTGACTCTCAAAAAGACTGTAATACAATAAACATCAACAGTTCATTTATTCAATTTGCATTTAAAAAGTGCCTTCAACATAGTACAATGTCCCAAGGTGCTTCAGAGGTACGTAACCAGCCAAAATTTAACACCAAGCCGTATAAGGTGACCAAAAGCTCGGTCAAAGACATGGGTTTTGGGGAGGGTGTTAAAAAGTGGAAACAGGGAAAGAGGTGGAGAGGTTTAAGGAGGGAATATGAGAACTGAAGGCCGGGCAGCTGAAGAAACAGCTGCCAATAATGGGGCAAAGGGAGCAGGGGGATGCACAACAGGCCAGAACTGGAGGAAAGCAGAGTTCTTGGAAGGGTTTGGAGCTGGGGGAGGTGAGAGAGATAGGAAGGGTGAGGGAATGAAAGGATCTGAAAACAAGGATGAGAATTTTCAAACTGAAACCTTGCTAGAGTCAACGTTGGTTGGCAAGTACAGAGCTGATGCCTGAACGGGACGTCGTGCAAACTTAGCCACGTGCAGCGAGGTTACACACATTCAATGGTTTCTACTTTCTACATTCGCCTCCTTTTAACAAACATGGACAACTCACAGGCCAGGAAGTATTGGTTTGTTATTTATCAACACCCGTTTACAATTAGCCACTGAAGTGCAAGACTGTGTACTCCACTCTCCCCTCAACCTCTGCCTCCAGCTAGGGGAGGATGCAGAGGGCACCCACTTGAATTCTGCATAATCATGAGGGTTGCCAACTTCGGTTGGACATATTCCTGAAGGTTTTATCACATGGCCTCCCTCCCATAGCCCCACGGAGACAAACCAGTGTTTCAAAGAAAATCTGACCAAAACTTTTTTTTAATAAATATCCTAGCAATTTTCTCCATGTATTTTGTTTCCAGCAGTGTGCAGCTGATCAATCTTTAATTCCTAGAGGGTTGGCAGCCCAAATAGTGCAGAGAGTCAATTAACATGCGGACAAAAAGGTGTTGTTGGGGGCGGGGGGGGAGGAGGAATCAATCGAGCACAGTAATAAGTATCCTCCCGCTGTCAGATGCGCATAGTGCGAATGGGCTCCTTTTCTTATTTAAAAAAAAAAGGAAAGCAAGCAGAATTCAAGGGAATTGGAGTGCGATTGAGTGATGCTGGAGTATTTGATCTGTCAGGGCACGAGGCAACAATGGACTGCTGCCTATCATTGCAACAAAAGATGCTTCAAACATGTGCAAGCCCTGGCAGAATGGAATATTTAAGATATTGTTCTCAGGAGGTGGATGTCACTCGCAAGCCCAGCATTTATTGCCATCGGTTGCCCCTCGAGTAGGTGGTGGAGAGACGTCTTCTTGAACCACTGCAGTCCGTGCAGTGGAGGTGCTCCCATCGCCTGTTAAGGAGGGAGCTCCAGGGTTTTGATCCAAAGACAGTGAAGGAATGGTTATATATTTCCAAGTCAGGTTAGCATGGGACTTGGACAGGAATGCACAGGCGGTGGTGTTCGCATGCACCTGCTACCCCTGTCCTTCCAGGTGCTGATGGTCAGCATTTTCTTCAAGTCACACTCTGGCCATTTGATTGCTACGATAGTGTTGTCGGTTCCATAATCAAAGGGAATAAGATTTCTTGTTTTACAGTCACCTGTACGATGGGGCTGCTGCTGCTAATGTCTGCATTTATTGCTTATGCCTAGCTCCCACTTCCTAAGGTGGCAGCGAGACAACAGAGTGGCTTGCTTGGCTATTTCAGAGGGCGTCTGAAGTGTGTTTTGCAGCCACATACAGGCCCAGACTGGGTAATGATGGCAGGTCTCCTTATCTAAAAGACATTAGGCAATCACCCAAGGTCAAAGGACAGAGACCACCTTTTCATTTCCTCATTTATTTCATTGTAGTGGTAGCGTATTTTAAAAATAAACTGAATGCAAATTCACGAGCTTCCATGAGTTAAGTAAATAAATGTAGAAAGGGAAGGAACCAGAAGGCGTAGATTTAAGATGATTGGCACAATAAGCAGAAGGAAGGTGAAGTTGCTTTGATATTTTTTGTAACACAGCAAGTTCTGATCTTCCATGCACTGCCTCACAGAGAAGTGGAAGCTGACTCAATCGGAACATGAAGAAAACAATTGGATGAATAGGTGAAAAATAAAAATTTGCAAGAATCTGAGAAAGAGGAGGGTAGTGAGATGAATTGGATATTTCTTTCAGAGCTGGCAGAGACACAATGGGCTGAAAGATCTCCTTTTGTGCTGAATCAGTGATTTGTCATTATTGGTTCAAGCCTCTGATTACTTTTCTATTAATATAATCACTCCACAACTGCACCTAAGGGTGCAAGTCTGAGGATTGTATTAGACAATTACAGTTGACATCCAATGGAAAAAAAATCAAAACAAATGATTTTAAAAATTAGATGGGTTGCTGTGTGAGGCTCAATTAAAGGAACAAATGCTGAGAGTGACTTCCACAAACGTTGGAACGGGACCCAAGTTCTCTCCCTTCCTTTTGGTCTTTGAATCAAGGTGCCTGTGCAGTCAGTCCTTCCATTATTCCTGCCGGCTTGCCTGCCTCTTTTGCGTTCTCGTCCAAAACTGGCTTTCCGGCGTATGTCCGTTCACCAAATATGTCGCTGCCGACCCTCACGGTGGTCGCCCCCAATTCGATCTGCCAGTAAAAGAAACATTGTACAACGTCCTGCACTCGACAGGCTGAGGATCGGCTGGTCGGAAACTTGGCCCAATCACCACCCACTTCCCCTTCTCCCCAAATACCTTGACGCCCAGCCATCCTTTTAAATTTGCTCAACCTTGCCCACTTCACAAAGTACCCGGCCCCAAACTGTGGTCAAAAGGGCCAGAGTGGAGGTGGTTTCACCATAGACAGTTACAAGCAACAAATAGAAGAGCTGCATTGCTTGCTCCACCCCAGTTTGCTCCTTTTTAAATAGAGGGAGTAACAGAGAAACCTTCACCGACTGCGGAGAAATAAATCTTTAAAAGGAAAAGCCGACTCAACAGCTCATTTGGAATCAGAGAAATGATACAGCACAGGAGAAGACCGTTCAACCCACTGTGTCAGAAACAGCTATTCAATTAGTCCCACACTCTCTCCTGACCTTTCCCCACACACTGCAATTTCTTCCTTTTCAAGTATTAATCAAATTCCATTTTGAAAGTTATTTTTGAATCTGTTTCCACCGACCTTTCAGGCAGCACATTCCAGATCACAACAACTCCCTGCAGAAAACAAAAATCATCTCCCGCTTTGGGAAGTTGTTTGCAATTATAAAATGGAAACTGCACAATGTTAAGTGGGAGGAAACTGGGAACAGCAACTGGGAAAAATCAAGATTGGAAAAGCTCAATGCGAGGCAGACTGGTATTATGAAGCTCAAGTTCAAACAAGCATCAAGGCTTGCCTGACAATGTGAAGACTGTTGAAGTGGGCATGGAGGCAGGACCAGCAGAGTTTTAAAATCCTGCCCTAGTATTTCAGGACGTATTCTCAGCCTTCAATTAGGTCAAGTGACAGAATGAACGTTCCCAGCTCGTCCTTATTTAGGTTAGAGTAAAGACACAGCAAATATTTTTACATTGATGTTTGTGGGATCTTGCTGTGTACAAATTGGCTGCTGTTAGATTCCAACAAAGACTACACCTCAGATGTATTTAATTGGCTATAAAGCACTTTGGGACACCAAAGGAAGTATAAAAAATGCAAGCTGGCTTTTCTTTTAATATAAATGTCAGGGGCAAGGGGAGTTGAGGAGGAAGGAAACCCAATGAAGTGTATGGGTGCTGTGAGGGGACAGAAAACCAGGCCACTCACACACGCAGCACAGCTACCACTGTTAGAAGGAGACACTTCCCCCAATCAGCAGGGAATACACAACAGCATGTGCAGTGGGTGCAAGGTAAGATAACAAAACTATAGCCTTAAAAATCGACCCCTCTACCACATCCTGAACGTTCTGACAAACCGGCCTGTGTCGCTTTGGGACACTGGATGAATTAAGGCAAATGGAGTGCCTGCCATCCAGAGACGAGTTGTCCCGACACTCAAGAGTCTGGAACACATTAAAATCAAAACCAAAAATATTTATTTGTGCGAGGAAATGGGAGATTAGAAACCCACTGGAGAGGAAATCCAGAACAATTAGAGACTTACAGCGTGTTCATAGTCTGTAGACATCCCCATGCTTAGTTCCACAGTTTCCAAAGGCAGCTTTAATTTATCACACAGTTCCTTACGATGTGCTGCGAGCACCTTAATTGGCAAACAAACAAATGCAGATCAAGAGGTGGGTCCAACTCAATGTTTATCAGTGAGCTTTTCCCCAAGGCACATCAATTCAGGGAACACTTAGAAAGCAACATCCCAATCATGCAGAGTTGTAAAGGGGAGCAGGATACACCTGGCTACTGTGGCTGAACATGGAGGAAGCCAGACTGTTTAGATCAAGGGAATCCATGAAAGGATAGGAAGAAATTTAACAAAAGATCGGAGACGTGTAAAAATGGAAGGTACACAAATAGGAATAGGAGTAGGAGTAAGCCACTTAGCCACTCGAGCTTGCTCCGCCATTCAATGAGATTATAGCCGATCTTCTACCTCAACCCCAATTTCCTGCACTATCCCCATGTCCCTTAGTATCTTGAATATCTAGTAATCTGTCTTAACATACTTCATCACTGAACCTCCACAACCCTCGGGGGGTACATAATTCCAAAGATTCACCACCCTCAGTGAAGAAATAGGAACACAGGAACAGGTCATTCAGCCCCTTAAACCTATTACAGAGGAACAGTTATCTTAATTTGCACCAAGTCCCGATCACCCATCACCCTTGTGCTCGTTGACCTCCGCTGGCTAGGTCTGTGCATTCCTCCAAATCTGGCATCTTGAACATTCCTCAATTTTAGGTGTCTGACCACTGACAATCGTGCCTTCAGCGGTCTTGGCCCCGAGCTGTCTGCCTCTCTCCTCCTTTAAGATGCTCCTTAAAAACTACCTTTGATCCAGCATTTGGACACCTAAGCTGATATCTCAGGAGACTTGTCCTCAGAATTTTTATTGACAGCACTCGTTACATTTACTACATAAAAGGCATGATATAAATGTAAGTGGTTGTTAAACAGGAAGAGGCCATTTAGCCCCTCAAACCTGTTTCATCAATCAATAAGATCATGGCTGATCTGTATCTCAACTCCATTCACCTGTCTTGAATCCATATCCCCTAATATCCCTGAAAACATGAATGGGTAGATTGGTAGCCTGGAGATAAAAAGCAATAATTAGATCAGTGTTGCCAATAGAAATTACTCACTATCCACAAGTATTGCTATGACAACAGTTTTAGTTGCATACACTCAATTTAAAAAGCAAGCAATTTACTCTCAACAATCCAGATAAATGTACTTCATGCATATTTTTCCTTAACCAAGATCTAGCACTATTTGGTAACCAAGACAGTAAAGGATAAAACACACACTCTACGTTTCACCTTAGCAACAAACACACAGTTAAAATTCACAATTGCAAACAGGAGTTTTGCGATCACACCTAAGGACTGACTACTCATTTTGCACTTACTAACCAGAAATGGAAATAGCCACATGACTATTGGCTAATAAATGAAACACTGCATTCAGCAGTTAATAGCTGTTTCTGGGCTGGTCGGTTATGGGTCATGTCTACTTTTCCAAAGACCAGCAGCCACGAAGGCACTTAGCCTCATCCTGACACCACCACAAGCTCCCACCACTCCATCACATAGCACTGAAATCTAAGCAGCATTGTCGAAATAAGGGTTAATACTGGGAGTTTACACTGCCATTCCAGAAGAACTGAATTTGGGAGCGGCAAGAGGATCAGCATCGGATTACGTCATCCTGCATATCTGCTTGATCATCCTTAGCTTCCAGCATTTGGGAACTAGAGAATCTGACATCTGGAGGGCTCCAGGGAGCAACACAGTAACAAGAGTCTGACGTTTCGCCTCTCAAGCCTGTTCTGCCATTGAATGAGACCACTGCTGACGGACCAGACTCTGCCCTCATCTAAGGTGATCAACCTCAAAGTTTCACTGTCTTTCTCCACAGGTGATGCCGGACCTGCTGACTAATTCCCCAGCACTTATTGTTTTTTTGAGAGGAAGCAGCAATTTCAACAGAACCTAGTCAGTTAGTTCAATCCCTGCTTGTGGCAAACTATTCAGGGGAACGATGGTGTGGTGGTTATGTTACTGGACCAGCCATCCAGAGATTGAGTTCAAATTCCCACCGTTGCAGCTGGAGCATCTGAAATCAGTTGAAAAAAAAAAACAGGCAATAGAATCTTGTCGTCAGTAATTTTGAGCAGGACTGAGGGAGTGCTGCACTGTCAGAGGTGCCAACTTTCAGAAGAGTTGTTGGAACAGAGGCCCCATCTGTTCTCTTGGGCGGATATTAAAAAAATCCCCTCACACTATTTCAAGAGGAACAGGGAAATTCTCCCCGATATCCTGGTCAATAATTTCTAGACCACTGAAAACAGATTACCTGGTCTCCTCACACTGGGATTTTGCCATGTGTAAATGGGCTGCCACATTTCCTACATTACAACAGTAACAACACTTGTTTTTCTTTACCTGGAAATCAGGGTTGGGGCCCTGACTCGGGTCATAGCCATATCTTCCTATTGTCATCAGACCTACAAACTCCAGGCTGGGGCAGTTTGTGAGGATGTGCCTGACCATATCCACCGTCTCCTCCATAGAGAGCCCATGCTTGCCTTCGAAAGCAAAAGGAAAAATCACAATCAGACGGGAGAAATCAAGAGCAGGGCAGTTCCTGCATTTACTCGATGGAAGCTCCAAGTTACATGCGTGCAAGAACGAAACTGTGCTGCTGCCCATATTGCAATCATTCCCCATCACCCCTGTGCTCACTGACATACACTGGCTCCCGCTACACCAACACGTCAATTTTAAAATGCTCACCAAATCCCTCCATGGCCTCACCCCTCTCCAATTCTGTAACCTCCTCCAGTCCCACAACCCTCTATGGTCTCTGCGCTCATTCAATTCTGGCCTCTTACACACCCCCCATTTTAATCATTCCACCACTGGTGACGATGCCTTCAGTTGCCCAGGCCCTAAGCTCTGGAATTCCCACTCTACCTCTTACTGTCTCTGTAACTCTCTTGAGAACACTCCCTAAAACCTAACTGAGTAAAGTTTTGGTCAACTGCCCTGGTATCTCTTGTGCATTGGTATGAAATTTAGTTTGATATTGCTCCTGTGAAGTCTCTTGGTACGTTTCATTTGTGCAGTAACATTTTGTGACTAACAAATTGCAACGTTTACAGCCCACCTAACCCTAATTCTGCTCCCAATATATGTGCACTCGTCAAGCAGAACACAGCCTCATGCACAGGAAGAAGAGAGGACAGGAGTTTGCACCCTAGCCTCAAAAAAGTTGATTCCACAGGCAAAAAAAAATGAAGATTTATTCAAGTAACTGCTGTTTCTAATTGTTGGGGTCTAATCAACTGCGAACAAAGCCATCAGAAGCTAGCACCGTCCACCAGAAATATGTTTCATATTGCTGATTTCCCTCGAAACCCAGCATCCTGGAATTAACTGGAAAACCCATGAATCAAATCAATCAAATATCGTCCCTGTGTTTCCCATTTACTCATTACTATTTTGAACCTATAACTGCGTATGGAGCATAAACACCAGCATGGACTGGATGGTCCAAAAGGCCTGCTTCTCTGCTGTAAATTCTATGTGAAACTATTCAGAAAGCAAAGTACTGTGACAACACCTTGGGCCCATAAACAAGAAGTGACTGCACCGTGGCACTATAACCCACTCATTCAATTGGTCCTTTAAGAAATTACAGCATTACTGTTTGGGACTGAACTACAAAGAAGCATGTTGTTCTTCATCTGGTATCCAGCCCTGCTATCAGAGATAACGCTGTGGGTTCACTCTCTCGCCCCCGTCAGATGGTTATGGGTTCAAGGTCCACTCGAGACTGGAGAACAAAATCTAGTGTGACACTCCCAGTGCAGTACTGAGACAGTGCAGCACTGTCAGAGGTGCCATATTTCAGATGAGATGTTAAACTGAGGCCCTCTCTGCCCACCCATGGCACTATTGGAAGAGCAGAGCAGTTCTCCCAGTGTCCTGCTCAATATTTATCCCTCAAGCAAGATCACTCAAACAAATTATCTAATTATTACCATTTCTTGCTGTGCACAAAACCTTGTTTCCAACATTTCAACACTATCTACACTTCAAAAAGGATGTAATTGACTGTAAAGTGATGTCCTGAGGACATGTGAGGCACTATAGAAATGCAATTTCATTCTTTTCTCCAGTATAGATGCATCACTGGAATTGTAGTTTCCACACCACTTCTCGCAACCTTGAACATCCAAAATTCTACAAAAATGCAACGTCACTTGACAAGCAAACAGAAATTTTAGAAAATGCAGCCAGTGGTAAAGCTAGAAGAACAAACATGGAGAAAAACACACCCCTCTTCACGAGGAGAATGTTAAAAGACAGAAAAGAACCCCAGGGAATAGTCACTTGCTGTGAATCTGTACTTACTGTCCTCCGCACTGGTGTTCACTTGTACCATGACCTTCATTCTCTGGGGAGCTTGCTTCTTCTGCCAGGATAGGTTGACCTTGTCAGCCAGTTTGATAGAATCGATGGTCTCGATCATGAACAGGTTGGGGGCACCTGTTGAGACAGATGTTTTAAAGAAAGTCAGAGATCAATAAATCAAATTCTGGAGAGTTTATTCTGTGACAGTGTAAGTTTTGCAAGTGACGGAAACTGCACAGTCCACAAGTCTCTCAGTTACTAACAAATCGCTTTCAGAAACAGAATATAAATTGCACTCGAATCTCATCATGAGGCCCATCTCTGTTTGAGGTCTGAATTACATTACATACTCAAAACTAAGTTATGTTTTGGTTTGGTGTTAGGCATGGCTCAGCGGGTAGCACTCTCGCCTCAGAGTCACAAGGTTGTGGGTTTGAACCCCAATCCAAAGACTCGAGCAGGTAATCCAGGCTAACGCTCCCAATGCAGTACTGAGGTAGTGCTGCACTGTTAGAGATGTTATTCCAAAGATACATTATACCGAGGCCCCATGTGTCCTTTCAGGTGGACGTAAATGAAGCCACAGCCATTATTTCGAATAAAAACAGATTTTTCCAGGCTCCTAGTCATTATTTATCCCTCAATTAGCTGGCCATCAGAGTGAAGACTGTGAGAGGGTTGCCCTAGTGAGCCAGACAGTGCAAGAAATCATTTTCCAATGCTCTCTCGCGACAGAGGACTAGAGGACAACTAACCTTGTAGCATTGGTAAAATAGGGAGAAAGGGATTGACCAAGCCATTATAGGCCAGTCAGTCGAAACTCAGAGAAAGTTATTGGACAAAATTCTGAGGGACACTATAGATTTTCATTTAGAAAAGCACGGATCAAAGACAGTGAGCGTGGATTTGTTAAGTGAAAGTCATATCTGACCAACACGATTGCATTTTTTCAGCAGGTAACAATGAGGGCCAATGAGGGTAGAGCATTTGATATCCTCGATATGGTTTTTAGCAAGGTATGGCAGACTGGTCATGAAAGTAAAGACACATGGGATCCAAAGCAAAAGGCAAGTTGGATCCAAAATTGGCTCAGAGGCAGAAAGCAAACAGTAATCAGCAATGGGTATTTTTGTGACTGGAGGGCTGTTTCCAGTGGGCTCAGCACTAGGTCCCTCGAGTTTTGGGGTATATCACTAATTTGGACTCGAAAGTAGGGGCTATGATCAAGAAGTTTGCAGACAATTGGCCAAGTGGTTGAGAATGAAGAAAGCTGTGGACTTCAGAAAGAGATCAATGGACTTGACAGGTGGGCACAACAGTGGCAAATGGAGTTCAATCTGGAGAAGTGTGAGGAAGGCTAACAAGGCAAGGGAATACACAAGAAATGGTAGGACACTGAGAAGCGTAGGGGAACAGAGGGACCTTGGAGTGCATGTGCACAGATCCCTTAAGGTAGCAGGACAGGTAGATAAGTTGGTCAAGAAGTCATATGGGATACTGGCCTTTATTAGCCGAGGCATAGAATACAAGAACTGGGAGGTTATGATGGAGCTGAATAAAATACTGGTTAGGCCACAGCTGGAGTACTGTGTGCAGTTCCAGTCACTGCACTACAAGAAAGATGTGATTGCACTCAAGACAGTACTGAAGAGATTTACGAGGATGTTGACTGGACTGGAGAATTTTTGTTATGAGGAAAGATTGGATTGGCTCGGGCTGTTTTCTTTACAACAGAGGAGGGTGATTGGAGACATAATTGAAGCGTATAAAATTACAAAGGGTGTAGATAGATGGTTAGGATGGCCCTATTCCCCTGGATTGAGGGGCCCATAACAGGGGGGAAAAACAGATTTAGGGAATGAGATGGGAGGTTTAGAAGGGATTTAAATGGACTTTTTTTCCCCGCCCAGAGTATCGTGGGGAACTGGAACTTACTGTCTGAAAGGGTGGGACAAGAATGAGGAGCAGAAGTAGACCATGTGGCCCATCAAGCCTGCTCCGCCATTCAAAACGATCATGGCTGATATTGGGCTTCAATTCAACTTTCCTGCCCGCTCCCATATCCCTTGATATCCGACGAGACCAAAGATCTATCTATCCCAGCCTTAAATGTTTCCAATAATGGAACATCCACAACCCTCTGGGGTGGAGAATTACCAAGAATCACAACCCTTTGTAATTTCTCCTCATCTCAGTCCTGAATGATTGACCCATGTTCTAGATTCCCTGACCAGTGGGAACAATCTCTCAGCTTCTACCCTATCAAGCCCTTTCAGAATCTTGTATGTCTCAATTAGATCCCCTCTCATTCTCCTAAACTCCTGAGAGGATAGCCCCAATTTACTGAGCCTCTTGACATAGGACAACCCGCTCATCCTAGGGACCAATTTAGTAAATCCTCACTGCACTGCCTCCAGTGCAAGTATACCCTTTCTTAAATGTGGAGACCAAAACTGCACAGAGTATTCCAGGTGCAGTCTCACCAAAGTCCTGTACAATTTTAGTAAGCCTGGTTTATTCCTGTACCCCAATCTCCTTGCAATAAAGGCTAACATGCCATTTGCCTTCCTAATAGCTTGATGCACCTGCCTGTTAACTTTGTGCATTCCTTGCAAGAGTACCCCCAAGTCTCTCCGAACACTTACCAGTTTCACACCTTTGAAAAAATATTCTGCTTTTCTATTTTTAACCACCAAAGTTAACAACTTCACACTTCCCTACATTATACTCCATTTGCCATTTTGTTGCCCACTCACTTAACCTGTCTACATCCTCCCCGTAGCTTACTTTTCCACCGAGCTTTCTATCATCAGCAAACATAGATACATCACTCTGTCTCTTCATCCACGTCAGTAATAGAGTGTAAATAGCTGAGGCCCCATTTCTTAATGCCAAAGGGATCAAGGGATATGGGGAGAAAGCGGGAACAGGGTACTGAATCAGACAGACAATCAGCCATGACCTTTTTTGAATGGCGGAGTAGGCCCGAAGGGCCGAACGGCCCCACACCTGCTCCTATTTTTTCTGTTTCTATGACTGATGTTAGGCTAATTGGCCTGTAGTTCTGTTTTCTCTCTCCCTCCTTTCTTAAAAAAAAGCAGCGTAACATTTCCAATCTGACGGGACCATTCCTGAATCTAAGGAATTCTGGAAAATCATAGCCAGTACATCCACTATCTCTGCAGCTATCTCTTTTAGAACCCTAGGATGTAGCCCATGTGGTCCTGGGGACTTGTCAGATTTTAGTCCCTCAAGTTTCTCCAATACTTTTCCTTGGCTGATATTAATATCCTTAATTTCCTCACTCTTTTTAGCCCCTAGGTCACTGCCTATTTGTGGTATGGAACTTGTGTCTTCCACTGTTAAGACAGACACAAAATATTGGTTCAATGTTGCCAGAAGCAGAAACACTCAACATTTAACAAGTTCTTAGATGTGCACTTGAAGTGCCGTAACCTACGAGGCTGCTAACCAAGAATTGGAAAGTAAGATTAGGCTGGACGGCTAGTTGACGGCTGGCTTGGACATGATGGGCCAAATAGCCTCCTTCTGTGCTGTAAATTTCTATGATTTTATAGAGCATTACCCATCAGCTTGTTGACATTGTTTTTTTGCAGGTGTCCAATAAAGTGCCACTTGATGTCAGGGCATATGGAAAGAAGCTGTAACCAGGAAGAGAGAGAGAGGAATTTAGATTCAAATATGTCGAGACTGTTGACTGCAGCAGTCAAAAACACAGCCCTGGCTGAGGACAGGCACAAGGGTCAAATTCAAGGGCAACATTGCAGGATGTTTCTGGGATCACAGCCTGCAATTCCAACTATGTTTTCATGATCACATCAAGCCAGGGGCTTTGTACACAATCAGGAAAACCACACAAAAAATATACCTCCAAATCTAGAATAAGGGCAGCTGGTGGATGAGAATATGATCACCACCTGCAAGTCACACACTTCCTGAGTTGGAAAGCTATCGACCTTCCTTCATGGTGGCTGGGTCAAAAGCCTAGAATTCCTTATACAGCAGCACTGTGGAGGTAGCTTCACCACACAGACTGCAGTGGTGCAAGGTGGCAGATCACCACCACCACCTTCTCGAGGGCAATTAGGGATGGGCAAGAAATGCTGGCCTTGCAAGTAACACCCACATTCCGAGAATTGTTTGTAGAAACATCAAATTTTAGCAGATTTGAGATGCTTAGCATCAGGCCTGGGTCAGCAGAGAACTCGGAAGGTTGTTCAGAGTTTGTGGGGGTGGGGGTCTCCTGAACTCGATTCAATCACTTAAGTGGGTTGTCAAGAAAGTTTTCAGTTTCCCCACCACGCAAATTGGCCTTTTTTTTCCCCCACCACATGGTTTCAAGATGGGACGGGGCACGAGAGCACCACTGACAGTGAGGACAGGCAGAATGGAGCTGAGAGTCAACCAATTTCTGTCACACTCTCACTGCCAAGTTGGATTAATTCATTTTATCAAAGTTCTATTATCAGTTTGCCCCCAAAACCCCTCCATGGCTCAGCAGAAAAACTTAACTCCCAAACAAGCTGCACAGAGAAGCAGGAACACAACTCTGATCACAGCTCTGTGCTGTCTTTGCATCTCGATGAAGGATGGGGAAACTACACCTGCAGGAAATGCGTCAGTGAAACAGTTGCTCGGGAGGGGCAAAACACCAAGACAGTGACCAAGACTGCAGTACCTGCCTGTCAGAGGCTTTCTCCACCAGCTCCTGCACCTGTGAACATAAATAGGGAGTTAGAACAGGTGGAAACCCCAGCAACATGCCAGAAGCTTAACATCCAGGACAAAGTCACGATTGTTACTTCATACATGACCTTTAACAGCCTCTCCCTCTACTCCCTAAGACAAGGGCAGCAACCTCCTGGGAACCCCACCACAGACCATAGCAACTCAAGAAGGAAGCTCATCACTCGCTTCTCAAGTGGAAACGAGGGGATGAGGAATTAATATGTTCCAACGGTTCATTTTTAAAAATGAATGCATTAACTGGAGACACAGGGCACCGAGGCAATTAGAGTGCGATCAATCAAACCCCCTCTTCCATGAGGGTGGCCAGGGAAGGTTGCTGAGCCAAGGGCGGCTCATGAGATTAACACTTATCAGCCCGTTTATGCTTTTTTAAAGGCCAAAGAGGGGCCAGCATTTATATAGCCCCTTTCACAACATGACGAAGTCCCAATACCATCACTCCCTGCTCCTCTTTGCAACAGTGTTTGAGATGGTTCACCTCCTGAGGGGGCAGATTGCCCTCTCCAACAGTGCGGCGCTCCCTCAGTGCTGCACTGGAGTTTATTGCATGCATCGTGCGGTAAGACTAAAGATTCACCTTCTCCTCTGAGCACCATCAAGTTGCTCAGCTCAATTGAGTTGAAATGGCTGCTGACAAGACTGGGTGGGCCGAGGGGCCTGTTTCAGTGCTGTATCTCTCTATGTCTCTATGACAAGCGGTCGGTGTTTTCTGATTGAAGAGAAGGCAGAGACAGTGATGGGCTCCATTCGCCCTTTTTGCCCCCTCTGCATCCAGAGTGCACAGGATGAGCAGACGGTATACTCACATAGTTTTCCCCAAAGTGCCGCTGGCCGTGGCGGTAAGCTTCCATCAGGAGGGCTGCAGGTTTGGTCTTTCCAACGGCGACGAGGCGCGGGGCAATGTCGGGGAGAGCCTGGGGGGGGGGGGGGGGGGGGAAGAGAGAGAGACAGGGTTAGTGTCGGAGGGCCAGGACACACTGCCCCCCCATCCCAAACCCCGGCCTACCCCCCTCCGACACACACACAGCCCGGTCCCTGTGAGGACAGGAGGCCATTCAGCCCCTCAAACCTGTTCCACCATGAACTGGATTTCTCTCTCCACAGACAGTCCTTCCAGCACTTTCCACATGACCAGCAGCCGCTCCATTTCGCTTCTGTAATAATCTATCTGGAACACTTGTGACATTTCTCATTAACCTGCCCTCTCCACAGATTTTTGAGGGAATATCTTGCCCCTGCCTCCCTCCCGCCTCACCGGCTCTCTCCGGGCAGCCGCGCGCCTCATTCTCTCGGTAACGGACAGCAGCCTGCGGCCGACATCAGCCGCCATCCTCATCACCCGCCAATCACAGCCCGTCCTCAGCCCGCCCACTCGGACCGACCAATCACAGATCGCCCACTCGGGCCGACCAATCACAGATCACCCAATCACAGCCCGCCCACTCGGGCCGACCAATCACAGATCGCCCAATCACAGCCCGCCCACTCGGGCCGACCAATCACAACCGAAACGAATGGCAGAAGGTGCTGGAAATCCTCAGCAGGTCTGGCAGCATCTGTGAAGTGAGAAGCAGAGTTAACGTTTCTCGACAGATGCCGCCAGACTTGCTGAGGATTTCCAGCACCTTCTGATTTTATTTCAGATTTCCAGTCGTACTTTGATTTAATCGCAGCACAAAGGTAGCCTGTCAATCACAGCCTAAATCCCGCCCCTTCCACCAAAGCCTGCCAATCACAATACAGAAGCACACCAACAGCCCACCTGAGACAACCAATTAAATCAGCACTGGCTGAACCAATCCAAGCGCGATTGTAGGTGAAGGGGGCGGGTCCCCAGTGATTCATTGACAGCTGCCACTGACAACACAGGCAAAGAAATCCTGCACAAACTGAGAGGGCATCAAGAAATCAATCTTCCAAAGTTTGCAAGATTCAGGAACCATTCCTTTCGATGAGAATACTGTCCATGTGGGAGTACCTACACCACAAGGACTGCTGCGGTTCAAGAAGGCAGCTCACCACCAACTTCTCAAGGGCAATTAGGAATGGGCAATAAATACTGGCCTGGCCAGTGACACCCACATCCCATCAACAAATATCAAAGGAAAGAGGAAAACCAAAAATTATATACCAGTTAGCCGAAAATCTATTGCCAAGAAATTACTCGAGTTCATAATTAAAGATAGGGTGACTGAACACCTTGAAAATTTTCAGCTGATGAGAGAGAGCCAACATGGATTTGTAAAGGGTAGGTCATGCCTGACAAAGCAGATTGAATTTTTTGGAGAGGTGACTATGGTAGTGGACAGGGGAATGGCAATGGATATTATTTATACGGTCTTCCAGAAGGCAATCGATTAAATTCCTCATTAGTCACGGTGAGCTGCCTTCTGGATGCCCCCTCTCAGTTTGTGCAGGATTTTTCCTGCCTGTGTTGTCCTTAATCTGTCAATATCTCTTTGTAACGTACTTCCATCTGCACTGCTGACAATGTCACATATATTTGTATTCTCGGAAAATTCGGATATCTGGCTTTCGATCCCATTATCTAAGTGTGAACAAATACGGTGAATAGTTGAAGCTCCAACACAGATCCTTGTAGGACACCACTCGTCACATCCCGCCAAATGGACAAAAATGTAGCAAATGGATTTCAATGTAAGCAAATGTGAGGTCATCCACTTGAGACTTAAGAAGGATAGAGTACTTACTAAATGGTAAAAACCTAGAAACAGTGGAGGTCCAAAGAGACGTGGGGTCCAGGTACAGGGATCATTAAAATGTCATGAACAGGTATAGATAATCAACAGGAAGACCATTGCAATGCTGACCTTTACATCAAGAGGAGTAAAATACAAGGGGCGGGGGATTCGAAGTCGTGCTACAGCTATACGAAGTTAGACCCCACCTCGAGTAAAGGCCTGCTCAGGTCAGGAAAAAGAACCCGACACGAACCCGACTGAACCACAGCGCACCCGAGCCCGACCTGAGTCCCTCCGATTTTGCCCCGACCTGACCATCCCTCTACTTACCTTCCTGACACCGAACCTGCAGGAAGCTGGAGCGCATGGGTGATGACGTCATGGTGACGTCACTCGCTCACTGTGCAGACTCAGTTTCGTCCCAGACTCCCAGCTCAGGTAAGTTTTTTATTTTTAATGCTTACCGGCAGAGCACCCACCGTCTGTGTCTGGCCCGACCCGAGTCCGAAAGCCGGATCCGGAAAAGGGGCCCAAACCGACCCGAACCCGACGCATGTCGTCGGGTCCCGTCGGGTTCAGGCCGGGTAGCAGGCCTTTAACCTGGAGTACTGTGAATCGTTCTGGGCACACTTTAGGCCTTGGAGGGAGTGCAGTGTACATTTACCTGGCCTCTGAGGATTAAATTACAAGGAGAGATTACACCAAAGAGGATTGTATTATCTGGAATTCATTGTTTCATGAGAAGTGGGAAATGTTAGAAATGTAACAGATTTTAAGCATGTAAAATGAGGGAGGGAAAGAAAAGAACAAAAGCAAAGGTCTGTGATAGGGTGGAAGGCAGGAGAGATGAAATAAAAAACTGTTTCATGGTACAAAGCCAAAGGAAGTGGGAATGGGGCAAGTGAGGGAACAAAAGATGTGTCCGGACGAGGTATAAATGACAGGATAGCAGCCATTCAAACACAAAGCAAAAGATGGGGGTCGGGATTATGATCTCACATTATTGAGCTCAATGTTGCGTCCGGAAGGCTGTAAAGTGCCCAGTGGAAAGAGGATAGAAAGGTCAGAGTGGGAGCAAGGTGGAGAATTCAAATGACAAGCGACAGGAAGCTCGGTGTTGCGTTTGCAGACTGAAAGGAAGTCTTCCACAAAGTGGTCACGCAGTCTGCGGTTAGTGTCCCCAATGGAGAAACACATTGCGAGCAGCAAATACAGTGAACTGCATTGAGAGAAGTATAAGTTAATCACTGTTTCACTTGGAAACAATGTTTGGGGCCCTGGAAGGTGAGAAGATAGGAAGTAAAAGGGCAGGTGTTGCATCTCCTGCACTTGCATGGAAAGCAGGTAGGTGCTGGGAGTCACTGAGGAGTAGACCAGGGTGTTGCAAAGGGAACAGGACCCTTCGGAATGTATATTGTAAATAGCTGAGGCCCCAGCACTGATCCTCGCGGCGCTCCACTATTCACTGCCTGCCAATTTCCAAATGCCCCGTTTATGCCCACTCTCTGCTTCCTGTCTGTTAACCAACCCTCTATCCATGCTAATATATTACCCCCAGCACCAAGAGCCCTGAGAGTCAGAGAGCACAGAAACGGGACCTTCAGCCCATCGTGTCTGTGCTGGCCATCAAGCACCTACCTATTCTAATCCCATTTTCCAGCACTTGGTCTGTAGCCTTGTATGCGACGGCGTTTCAAGTGCTCATCTGAATACTTCTTCAATGTTTTGAGGGTTCCTGCCTCCACCACCTCTTCAGGCAGTGCGTTCCAGATTCCAACCACCCTCTCGGTGAAATAAAGTTTCCTCAAATCCCCTCCAAAGCTCCTGACCCTTTCCTTAAATCTATGCCCCCTGGTTACTGACACCTCTGCTAAGGGAAAAAGTTTCTTCCTATCTAACCTATCAATGCTCCTCATAATTTTGTATATCTCAATCATGTCCCCCCTCAGCCTTCTCTGCTCTAAGGAAAATGACCCTAGCCTTTTCAGTCTCTCTTCATAGCTGAAATGCTCCAGCCCAGGCAACATCCTGGTGAATCTCCTCTGCACCCTCTCCAGTGCAATCACATCCTTCCTGTAGTGTGGTGCCCAGAACTGTACACAGTACTCCAGCTGTGGCCTAACTAGTGTTTTATACAGCTCCATCATAACCTCCCTGCTCTGATATTCTATGCCTCGGCTGATAAAGGCAAGTATCCCATATGCCTTCCTAACCACCTTATCTACCTGTGCTGCTGCCTTCAGTGATACTATGGACAAGTACACCAAGGTCCCTCTGACTTTCTGTACTTCCTAGGGTCCTACCATCCATTGTATATTCCCTTGCCTTGTTCGTCCTCCCAAAATGCATCACCTCACACTTCTCAGGATTAAATTCCATTTGCCACTGCTCTGCCCATTTTACCAGCCCATCTATTTCATCCGGTAATTGAAGGCTTTCCTCCTCACTATTTACGACACCACCAATTCTCATGTCATCTGCAAACTTACTGATCATACCTCCTATACTCATGTCTAAATCATTAATGTGCACTACAAACAGCAAGAGTCCCAGCACCGATCCCTGCGGTACACCACTGGTCAAAGGCTTCCAATCCCAAAAACAACCCTCGACCATCACCCTCTGCCTCCTGCCACTAAGCTAATTTTGGATCCAATTTGCCAAACTGCCCTGGACCCCATGGGCTCTTACCTTCTTAACCAATCTCCCGTGCGGGACCTTATCAAAAGCCTTACTGAAGTCCGTGTAGACTACATCAACTGCTTTACCCTCATCTACACATCTAGTCACCTCCTCGAAAAATTCAATCAAGTCAGTTAGACACAATCTCCCCCTGACAAAGCCGTGCTGACTATCCCTGATTATTCCCTGCCTCTCCAAGTGGAGATTAATCCTGTCCCACAGAATTTTTTCCAATAGTTTCCCAACCACTGATGTTAGACTCAACGGCCTGTAATTACCTGGTTTATCCTTGCAACCCTTTTTGAATAATGGTACCATATTCGCTGTCCTCCAGTCCCCTGGTACCTCTCCCGTGGCCAGAGAGGATTTGAAAATTTGGGTCAGAGCCCCTGCTATCTCCTCCCTTGCCTCACATAACAGCCTGGGATACATCTCATCTGGGCCTGGGGATTTATCCACTTTTAAGCCCGTTAAAACAGCTAATACTTCCTCCCTTTCAATGCTAATATGTTCAAGTATATCACAATCCCACTCCCTGATCTCTACATCTACATCGTCCTTCTCCATAGTGAACACAGATGAAAAGCAATCATTTAAAACCTCATCTATGTCCTCCGGCTCCACACACAGATTGCCACTTTGGTCCCTAATGGGCCCTACTCTTTCCCTGCTTATCCTCTTGCCCTTAATATGCTTATAAAATGCCTTAGGATTTTCCTTTATCTTGCCTGCCAGTGTTTTTTCATGTCCCCTCTTCGCTATCCTAATTACTTTTTTAATTACCCCCCCCCCCCGCCCCCTACACTTTCTATCCTCCTCTCGGGCCTCCCCTGTTTTCAGTGCCCTGAATCTGCCATAAACCTCCTTTTTTTCCCTGATGCAATCCTCTATATCCCTTGACAGCCAGGCTTCCCTGGACTTGTTGCCTATTGACCTTTTGTGTGGCACCTAATCGAACACCTTTTGGAAATCCAGCTATACTACATCTACTAGTTCCCCTTTATCGACCCTTGTTGTTACATCCTCAAAAAGCTCTAACAAGTTTGTCAAGATATTAGTTAAACCATGTTGACTTGTTCTAATCATACAGTGCTTTTCTAAGTGCATTGTTAAGACTTCCTTAATAAGAGATTCCAGTATTTTCCCAACAATTGATGTTTGGTTCACTAAATTGGTCCCTGGGACGTGGGGGTTTATTTATTTTTATTTTATTTAGAGATACAGCATTGAAACAGGCGCTTCGGCCCGAGTCTGTGCCGACCAACAACCACCCATTTATACTAACCCTACAGTAATCCCATATTCCCTACCACCTACCTACACTAGGGGCAATTTACAACAGCCAATTTACCTATCACCCGCAAGTCTTTGGCTGTGGGAGGAAACCGGAGCACCCGGCGAAAACCCACGCGGTCACAGGGAGAACTTGCAAACTCCGCACAGGCAATACCCAGAATCGAACCCGGGTCCCTGGAGCTGTGAGGCTGCGGTGCTAACCACTGCGCCGCCCAATGGTTTCATGGCTATCATTAGACTAGCTTTAAATTCCAGATTTTGTTTTTAATATGAATTCAAATTCCACTTTCTGCTGTGATGGGATTCGAACCCATGTCCCCAGAGCAATACCTGGGTCTTTGGGTTACTAGGCCAGTGACAATACCAGTACATCACCGCCTCCCCTATGTCCCATGATGAGAGGCTGAGTAAATTGGGCCTATACTCTCTCGAGCTCGGAAGGATGAGAGGCGATCTCATGGAAACATACAAGATTCTGAAGGAGCTGGATAGGGTAGTCACTGAGAGATTATTTCCGTTGGCCGGGGAATCTAAAACACCGGGGCACAATCTCAGGATAAGGGGCCAGTCATGCAGGACTGACATGAGGAGAAATTACTTCACTCAACGGGTAGTGAATCTTTGGAATTCTCTGCCCAGAGGTGCTCCATCACTGAATACATTTTAGGCTCGGATAGACAGATTTTTGGTCTCTCAGGGAATCAAGAGATATGGCGGGCGGACGGGAAAGTGGAATTGAAGCCTAAGATCAGCCATGATCGTATTAAATGGCGGAGCAGGCTCGATGGGCATATGGTCTACTTCTGCTCCAATTTCTTGTGTTCGGAATGCTGAACGGAGAGTGGAGGATGTGCTTGGTGCTGGCATCACGCTGGAGGTGTCGGTAATGCAGAGGATGATCCGTTGAATTCGGAGATTGGCGGGGTGAAAGTTGAGGTAAAAACCGGGATCGCTAAGATTTTTGTTGAACTCGGGTATTAAGGCATACGGAGTAAAGATAGGCAAATGGGGTTGAGGTCCAGATCAGTCATGAACTAAGTGAATGGTGGAGCAGACCCGAGGGCACTCCTCCCGTTCTTACATTCCTTCTTACTGCTGCGAAACTTTAGAAACAGGGAACAACAATATTCTTTTGGAATTTATTCAAATATAGTTCAGAGGCAAGTAGGACTCCTCAACTTTAAGTAAACATATTCTGTGCCAGCAAAGTTCACAACAACCTTGACCTTCTTGTTTACAAACTGTTTCCCATTACAATTCCCACAAAAACCATTCCAATTAAATAATTGTATCATGCTGCGACCTGTGCATGTTGCAAAATAGAAACCAGGGAAAGATTTTATTGGATTTTCAGCCGTCTCAGCGCTAAATTGGAAAAGCTTAACCCTGGGAGAAAGACTGTCACTCCAGCGAGGAGGGATGGAGTCCCACAATTTGCCAGACTACTTGACTTGAACGACTTGGCTGTCAGCCCCAAATTGCCCCAGGGTTCAAAAGACGTGGATTTTCCAGTTAAAACTGACTTGCTGGATTGTCAACTCTCCAAGATGGTCCTGGAGTTGCCAGGAATTAAAGACTGATTTCATCGCACTGCAGTAGGAAAATTCAGGAGAAAAATCAAAGGGTCATTATATTTTTATTTTCATTTCAGTTTATTAGATATAACTCGACTGTTTGACTGGGTGGGGCAGTTGGAGGCAAATGGTCAGGTGATGCAATCTCCAGGAATCTGTCCAACCAGTCCTGGAGTCCTTCACTGGCTAATTTTAACAACCTTGGCTCAGTTGCACCTCCAGTACATTGCCCACTTCTGCCATAACCTCACCCTCACAGCCAGTGATACACATGTCCACCCTTTTGTTGGCTACACACCCCACCATCCTGACGTATTTCTTGCCAGCCTCCAGAGTTCCACACAAGGCAAAGTGGAACTTTGCCAAACCTCTTCTACTGAGGTTTTGCTCACTGCCTCTTGCTAAAATCTCCTCCTTTAGCTCGATGCCCATTTTTCTGTGAAAGCACCATTTGAGGTTATTTTATATTAAAGACTCTACGTAGAATGGATGTAGAGATAAGTGCGGAAACTGGTTATTTCTGAGGGTTCTGCAGAGTGTGTGTCTGACACAGCCAGATTCTAACCAAATATACACACACCATTTACTTGAATCCTTGTCCCTTACGGACACTAATAACAGAGTGCATGGCTTGTGCAACTGCCGTGACTGCACAATGGCCAGTTAACATGTGGCAGCATCATAAAGCATCCATTGTAACTGAGATATGACTGAATGCTCAGCAATCATCACTGAGCAGGCTTCAGTGATTCAGGAACGCCACAAACACAGATCTCTATGACAGTAGCAAGCGGCATGAAAAACAGATGGCACAAGTGGGAGAAGAGCCCTCTGGAGTGCAAACTCCACCCGTTCAATCAAATTTCTCCAACTCTCCTGATGCCTCCCATTGTACATCATTTCAGTAGCCATTCTTCCTGTGGCAAGCTTGGATGATGATGGTTGTTAGGCTATTCAACTGTGGGGGAATCATATTGTCAATTCTGGCCTTTTGCACATTTTACTTGTTCCACTATTGGTGGCTGTACCTTCAAGTTGCTTGGGCCCTAAACTCTGGAATTCTCTCTTTGAACCTCTCTGCCTTTCTCTCCTCCTTTAAGATGCTCCTTAAACCTAACTCTGTTTGATAACGATCCTGTGAAGCACCCTGGAACGTTTTACTATGTTAAAGGCATGATATCAATACAAGTTGCTATTGGTGGTGGGGGGGGGGTCACAGGATAGCATGCAGGAGCAGAAAGAGGGATGCCCCCTCCTTCAGGTTCATGTCCTGTCCCAAGCTCTGGGTTTACCTACAGCAAACCTCCATAAGGCTGTTCCATAATAGATCAAGCAGCTCAGCAGAAGCCAGGGAATGAGTTTGGGAGGCCTCCTGGTTGGGGTAGGTCGGTTCCAGACAAACTGAGGCATTTAACACTTGGGGGACATACTTCAATCACTTCACCCACATCCTGAAAACAGCCTCCTGGTGCACATACTGACAAAACCATTTTCTTTTACCCTCCGATCACTCAAATTGCAGACTCCAATGGAGGGATTTGAAATCAAGTGTGAGCATTTCAAAACTGAGGCAATGCTTAACTGGGAGCCAATGTAGGTCAGTGAGCACAGGGGAGATGGGTGAACAGGACTTGGAACTAATTAGGACATGGGTAACAGAGCTCTGGATGAGCTTAAGTTTATGGAAGGTAGAAAGTGGGAGGCCGTCCAGGAAAACAGTGCAATTGTCAAGTCCAGAGGCAACAAATGCAGAGATGAGGGTTTAAGCAGCAGATGAGCTGAGGCAGGGCGGAGGCGAGCGATGTTCTGGAAGTGGAAGTAGGTAGTCTTGGCGATGGAGAGGATATGTGGTGGGAAGCTCTGCTCAGCGTCAAGTATGACACCAAGGATGCAAACTGGCTGGTTCAGCCTAAGACAGTTGCCAGGGAGAGTGATGGTGAGGGAATGGAACTGGCATCCAAAATCAATGGCTCAGTCTTTCCAATATTTAATTGGAGGTCATACAATTAATAACAACACAAGAAATAAGAGGAGGAGGCAATATGGCCTCCCAAGCCTGCTCTGTCATTCAATAAGATCATGGCTGATCTCTGATCTCAATTCCACTTTCGCCATGTCCATGAATTCTCCTGAAGTCCAAAAATCTATCTATTACAGCCTGGAATATACTCTTTGATGGAGCATTCACAGCCCTCTGAGTGAAGAAATTTATCCTCCATTAGATAGATCAGAATGGATCCGGGTAATGGAGGACGACGGGGGATAGTTTACCATGGTCACAGTCACATAGGACGTTACTACTAACTTTGCTAAGGGCTGTTTCTGTACTGTGATTGAAGAGGTTCAATTAGGGATTTGCGGGAGAGATGGGGATGGATTTGTGCGGGGTCCAGCAGGGGGCGGGGGGGGGGGGGGGGGTGGGGGCGGGGGAACGACATCAGGAGAAAATCCCAGTCCAATGCAGCAGCATTCCTCCCTGCTCCAACAGTCCAACAAGGCTAACAGCCAGGCTTGGAGTCGGGAAATTAGACAAGCAGAGACCAGCAGTCACTGATACTTCAGTCCCACCTCCCGAATGTCCAGATGAGGGTGAGTCTTCAACTTAGGGTGCCATCTCTGGTTGGGCGTCTTCTTGGAGGTTTCATGACAGAATCTCCCAACGCACAACCCTGTCAAAAGCCCTTTTTCCTGCATCTTCAATATTTTTATAACTAATAAACTGAAGCGTTTCCAACACCCCTCTGATTTTTCCACGAGATTCCTTGCAGCAGTATCTGGGAGCTTAATCCTTAATTCCTGGATACTCCAGGACAATACTGGAGAGATGGTAACCCTATGCAGTGCCACTTAACCTTGGATATTTGATTCCTGGCACTCAGCAAAGGAAGATTAAAAAAATACACACAGAAAGCTGCTTCCTCACTGGGCCTGAAAATCACCTGGCAACGTGCCTCAAACACTCTGATGGGAATTCTCCACAAAGCCCAGTACATGCAAACTAATATTTTCCAGCTGTCATCAAGGACTAGAACGAAGATCTTGATTGTTTGAACCCGGACAAGTTAGTTATTGCTTGTGGAATTAACCCCTTGTCGCCATTTTGCCACCTTAAATGAAAGTCGTGGCTCAGTGGGTAGCACTTTCACCTGGAAGTCAGAAGATTGGGGTTCAAGTCCCATTCCAGAGACTTAAGCACAAAACTCCAGGCTGAATCTCCCAGCGTAGAACTCAGGGAAGTCTGCACTGTTGGACAGACTGTCTTTCAGATGAGATGTTAAACTGAGACCTTGTCTGCTCAGGTCTCTCAGGTGGATGTCAAACATCACGAACAACAAACTATCTGGCCATTCTCACATTGCAGTGTATGGGATCTTGCTGTGCCCAAATTGGCTGCTGGGTTTCCCACATTACAAAAGTGACTACACTTCAAAAAGTACTTCATCGGCTACATAGAGTTTTGGGATGTCCTGACGTCATAAAAGGCACTAAAGAAATGCAAGTTTTTTTCTCTCTTTCTAATCTTGTATTCAAAAAAAGAATCTGGACTCACTTTAATAGTTTTAGAGAGATACAGCACTGAAACAGGCCCTTCGGCCCACCGAGTCTGTGCTGACCATCAACCACCCATTTATACTAATCCTACACTAATCCCATATTCCCTACCTACACTAGAGGCAATTTACAATGGCCAATTTACCTCTCAACCTGCAAATCTTTGGCGGTGGGAGGAAACCGGAGCACCCTACGGAAACCCACGCAGTCACAGGGAGAACTTGCAAACTCCACACAGGCAGTACCCAGAACTGAACCCGGGTCGCTGGAGCTGTGAGGCTGCGGTGCTAACCACTGCACCACTATGCCGGCCAGTGAGCAATAGAGCAGCTTTCATAACCTCAGGTCCCAAAGTGCTTTGCAGCCATGAAATATTTTTTGAATTGTAGTTACTGTTTTAATGTAGGAAATGTGCAGTTAATTTGTGCACAGAAAGATCCCCCAAACAGCAATGTGATACTGATGATGTATGTAATGTGTTTTAGTGATGTTAACCGAGGGATGAATATCAGCCCCAGGACACCAGGGAGAACTCCCCCGCTCGTCTTCAAAATAATAACATGGGATCTTTTTCCTCCCTGAGAGGGAAGATGGGGCCGGGGACACTGAATCCTACTCTTTGCATTCACACATCTCACTCAATATATTACAATTAGAGCAGATATTCATATTTCAACTCGAATGTCGAGCTTAACAAAAACATCCATGTTTCTTGTTGACTGTGATAATTATATAAACAGATATAAATCAGTGACAACTTGCATTTAGATAGTGACTTTCACATAATTAAACGTCCCAAGGCACTTCACAGGATGTTAGAAAGCAAAATTTGACACCGAGCAACATAAGGTGGCCAAAAGCTTGGTTAAAAGGTTTGCAGGAACATCTTAAAGGAAGAAAGCGAGGTGGAGAGGTTTAGGAAATGAATTCCAGAGATTAGGACCTTGGCAGCTGAAGGCACGGCCGCCAATGGTGGAATGATTAAAACTGGGGGTGCTCAAGAGTCGGCGAGTACAGGGATGATGTGTGAATGGGACTTGGTGCGAGTAAGGACACAACAGCAGAATTTTGGATGGCTTCAAGTTCACAGAGGGTGGAATGTGGGCCAGGAATGCATTGGAATCATCAAGTCGAAGGCATGAACGAGGGTTTCAGCAACAGGTGAGCTGAGACGGGGCAAAGTTGTGGATGGTACGGAGGTGGAAATAGGTGGCCTTAGTGATGGCACACATATGTGGTCGGAAGATCGTCTCGGAGTCAAATATGACACCAAGATTGCGAACAGTCTGGTTCAGCCTCAGACAGTGGCCAGGGAGAGGCATGGGGTTGGTAGCTAGGGAATGGAGTTTGGAGTGGGGACTGAAGACCGAAAGGTCTTTCCAATATTTAACTGAAGGACATTTCTACACAGCTCAACCAGTACTGGATGTCAAACAAGCAGTCTGATAATTTAGCAACAGTGGAGTTGGTGGTGACATAGAGCTGGGTGTAGTCAGCGTAGACATGAAAACTAATGCTGTGTTTTCGGATGATGTTGTCAAGTCGCAGCATGTAGATGAGAAATGGGGAGGGGGAGGTGAAGGATAGATCCTTGGGGGACACCAGAGGTAACTGTGTTGGGGCAGGAAGAGAAGCCATTGCAGGTAATTCTCTGGCTATGAATATATGGAACCAGGTGAGAGTAGACCTATCCCCCTGGACAACAGTGGAGAGGCATTGAGGGAGGATGGTGTGAGGCTGCAAACAGGTGGAGAAGGGTGAGGAAGAATAGCTTACCTTCGCCAGGATGTCATTTGCGACTTTGATAAGAGATAAGTTACGGTGCTGTGGAGGGGCACAAATCTGATTGGAGGGATTCAAAAATGGAGTTCTGGAAGGATTGGCAAAGATTTGGGAGGCGACAACACATTCAAGGACTATGGAGAGGAAAGGGAGTTGGAGATGGGGTAGTAGTTTTCAAGGACGGAGAGTCAATGGTTGTTTTTTTTGAGGACGGGGTGATGACGGTAGATTTAAAGAAGAGGGACAACACCTGAAGAGAGAGAACGGGGCGGCACAGTGGCGCAGTGGTTAGCACTGCAGCCTCACAGCTCCAGGGACCCGGGTTCGATTCCGGGTACTGCCTGTGTGGAGTTTGCAAGTTCTCCCTGTGTCTGCGTGGGTTTTCTCCGGGTGCTCCGGTTTCCTCCCACAAGCCAAAAGACTTGCAGGTTGACAGGTAAATTGGCCATTATAAATTGTCACTAGTATAGGTAGGTGGTAGGGAAATATAGGGACAGGTGGGGATGTTTGGTAGGAATATGGGATTAGTGTAGGATTAGTATAAATGGGTGGTTGATGTTCGGCACAGACTCGGTGGGCCGAAGGGCCTGTTTCAGTGCTGTATCTCTAATCTAAAAAAAAACATTTTTGGCTAATAAGTGGGAGGAAGTTGGATGCTCAGTAATTTAGTGGGAATAGGATCAAGGGAGCAGAAGGTGGGTCTCATGGACAAGATGAGCTCCGAGGGGCATGAGGGGAGTTGGAGAGAAACGGGAGAAAGATGTGAGTTCAGGGCTATGGCAGAGGGGGAATCCCAAAGGAAGTTTGGCCAGGTAGACTAGAGGCAAGGACAGAATCGGCAGAGGTAGCTGATCAGATGATCTCAATGCCAGCAACAAAGAGGTCCACGAGCTCCTCGCACTTGTTGGAAATGAGTGTGGAGGAGACCAGGGAGCGGGGTTTAAGAAGACTGTTTGCAGCAGAGAAAGTAAACCAGGTGTTATCTTTGCCTTCCAGGATGATCGTGGAATAGTGAGCAGCTTCAGCAGATGAAAGCACGACCCGATTGTGCTTTACATGCTCCAGTCAGATCTGGAGATGAACAGCTCAACCAGTTGTCTGCCATCACCATTCAAGTTTGCATCCCTTGGACTTAAGGGAGCAGAGATGAGGGGAATAACAGGGGGAACGGTCATGGTGAGAGAGAGTCATGATCTTCGTGGGAGTTAAGGCATTTAAGGGAGAGGTTGAGAGTGCTGTTGAAACCTGCTAAATTATCACATCATGCAAAAATAACATTGAGAATTTTAGTTGACGTCCAAGAGTTTGGGCAGGAGCTGAAAGAATCCTTGGCTCTACTGATTAAAGACTGGAGTCCAAAGCCTTCATTTTCTGGTTGGTTTTCTTCAGTGCCAACCATCAAAAGCTCACGTGCTGAACTGGGCTTCTTATAATGTCATGTTTATTCTACAAATGATTATTTGTTGATGAATTGGATCGGTGTTAAACCTATCTCCCTCTCTAGGTGGAAATGCGTACATCTTGGTAGTCAGTTAGAGGCTAATAGCCATGAGGAGCAGTGAAGCGATGCCACCATGTGTTGGGCTGGGCTGGTTACAGACTTGCCCCTTGTGCACAGGCTTTGAGGCCAGTGATGAGCCTGGCCTGCCAGGCCCCAGAGGGCACTGTCTTGCTGCCTGCTAGGCCATGATACGGCAGCACCAGAGCGTGACCGGTCCACATGGGAAAGGAAACGCTTTGGAGGCAAGTCTGAGCAGTGTCAGGGAATTTCAGTAGCACTGGCATGGTCTTGGATAGGTTGCAACCCTCCAGAATTTCCCTGGAATTTCCAAGAATTACAGGCAAATCTCTAGGACACGGCTGCAAGCAAAACCATGGGGTGTTCAAAAGATTGTGCTTTTTCAAATTTTCTTTGGCAGGGAAAATCTCCAGGAATACATACTTGACAAAACTAGGTCTGGGGGCATGGGAAAACCAGAAAAGGGATGAGATGTTTCAAAATCCTGATTCATTCGAAAGCTACGAGCCATGTCCCTACAAATTCTGTGCAGGAATAAGGTGCGATCTTTAGCTGGGTCCTAGGGTCCATCAGCAGAGTCTCTAACGGTGCCGGCACTCAGGAAGCCATCAAACAATGTGTTGTCATCAATAGCCGCAGAGATCATGCTTATGAGTACCACCGTGGAGCCAGCCTCTGATCAGTGGGCTGTTCAGTTCATAGCGTCATTCCGCGATGCTCAGTTCCACCACGTGACAGAGCCTTGTCTGTTTTGTTCTTCCTTTCTCTGTTCTCTCACTTTCTCTTCCTGTCTGTTGTCAGGCTGTCCTGTAGCAGAAAAAAAAAATTGTATTTCTGCTGCGGTTTTCATAACTGCAGGGTGCCCCAAAGTCCTTTACAGCCAATGAAGTACTTTCAAAGTACAGTCACGACTGGTATGTACTGCAGCCAATCAGTGCACAGCAAGCTCCCACAAACAATAAGGTGATAATCACCAGAGAATCTGTTTTAGCAATGTTGGTTGAGGAATAAAGGTTGTTTGACAGCAGGTTTATTACAAAGTGTGAGTGAACCTGGTGCTTTTTGGGTTTCTTTTCCTCCCATTATAGTTGATTTCCTTGTCACAGTCTCTCTCTCTATCAGTTTCTTTGCCTGTCACTGTCAGTTTCTCCCTCTGTGAAATCAGTCTCTGTCCGTCAGTCTCGCTCAATCTCTATAACAGCAACTCTCTCTCTCTATCTCTGTTTCTACCTTATGTCACAGTGTTTTTCACAGTCTCTCTCTGTCACAATCTTTCTGTCTCTTTCTTCCAATCTCTCTGAAACAGTCTTTCTCTGTCGCAGTGTCTGTCATAGTCTCTCTGTCACAGTCTCTATTTCTCTATCTCTGTCACATTCTCTTTCTCTCTCATGCTATGGTGCATTTCTGGGAAAATCCCAGCCTGAAAAGAGTCGAAACATCTCTTTTCAGTCTAAATTAGAACCCACAATGGAGTAGATTAGCAAGACCCTGAGTTTCAGATATGCAATTGATCCAATCACTGTACCAGTTGTGTGATTTAAAATCAATTCTGTGAACATCTGCAGTTTCTGCCCACTGAATCGGATGATGTTAGTTTGCTCTGTTCCCTCCCTCATCCCCTTTACTGATTCACTGACTCATTCCCAGTTCTCTGGACACCTACCTGGCCTCCAGCGTCTCACCAAGTAGGTGCCATTCATGTCTCTGTAGATGGGAGAGTATTCATGGGGAAACACCACAGTCCTATCAAACTTGTCCTCACTTTCTCCTGAGCATCAAGGGCCACCCTCAGTGACAGTGCCATCTGACAAGACTTTCACTTCCCACTGAGAAATGCCTCTTGTTTAGAAACCCGACCCCACCCCCCCAACGAGCCATTCCTGCCAACTAACATTCCCCCCTTAAACAGTCCCAACCGCCAATACCACCCCCCCCCCCCCCCCCACCCACCAGCACTCTCCCCACCAACTCTCTCTCCCCAACGATTCAGGATATGAAGACACACAGTTACCTCTTGAAGGCTTCCTGTAGGTCCGGAAGAGCTTGTCCCAGTGGGTGAAGTAAGGAGCGTAGTTACATCGAAATTTCTCATGGTGCAGGTCGTGGAAAGGGGCTCCGCCCAGGATGCCAAAGGGGACAATCTTGTGTGTAGACCAGGGGAGGTCATAGCCGCAGTGGTCCTCCACTGAGAGCCAGATGTTCAGGAGGAAGAAGGTCATCTCGGTCAGAGGGTGGCAGGTCAGAAGACAGGGGGTGGAGACTGCCAGCAGCTGCAGGCATAAGATCTCCCAGGCGCTAGCGTATTGGGCAGACAGTGAAAAGGTGCTGCCATGCTGGTGGTGGAGACTGTGCAACCAGCGGTAAAGCAAGGGCACCCGGTGGTGGAGTAGATGCCAGAGGAAGAAGAGCAAGTCAAAGAGCAGCAGGCACAAAGCCACACCGGTGACCAGCTGGAGGACAGTCGGAGCCTGCGGGATCCAAGGCTGCGGCCTCAAGCCCTGACACACCAAAGTGACCGGGAAGATGAAGAGTCCATGGTTGTAGCAGATCCTGGACAGGCACCTCGCCACAGTCTCCGGCTTGACGCTATGGTACGGCTTCAGCTTGTATTGGTGGAAGAATGACCAGCGGGGTCCCATGGCGTCCAGCAGCAGGTAGGGAGCACAGGCAAGCAGATTGGCAGCGAAGGTGAACATCACCGGGAAGAAGGGCGAGGCCAGAAGGTCCCGGTGAGAATGCAGCTTGTCCCAAATGGGCTGGAGGAGCAGGTCCTCGTCATGCTGACAACTACTGTTCATAATCCTTCCTGCAGGAAGTGCAGTCATGAAGTGAGACTCAATGCAGCAATCAGCTTTTAATTTTCTTTCCCTAGCTCTGTGGGGGAGGTATGCAAATCTCAAACAACACTCCCCTCTAGTGCAGGGAGGCTTTCCTCCGGACAGTCACTGCTCAGTCATCTAAAACTCACACTGGCTGTTTATAACTGCAAATGAAATCCCCCGAAAATGCCCAAGTGCTTGGGGACCTGTATGTCAGCAGAGGGAGAGGCATGGAAATGACAATTAAAGAGGCAGCCTCACCATGAAAGAGGAAGAAAATAACACTTCTATCATGCCTTTCTCAACCTCAGGACATCCCAAAGCAATTTATTGCCAATCAAGTACTTTGGAGGTGTCATCCCTGTTGTAATGTAGTAAATGCAGCAGCCAATTTGTGCACAGCAAGATCCCACTCACAGCAATGTGAAAAGACCAGATAATCTGCATTTTTGTGCTGTGGTTGAAGGATAAACATTGTCAGGACACAAGGAAGAATTCCCCTGCTATTCTTAAAATGGCACTGTAGGCTATTTTACATCCCCCTGTTATGGAAGTGATTCTGATTTTTTTTGTTAAAATATTTTTTGAGCAATTCATAGTCAAACTGAATAAAGGTGGAATGAATCTTCTGTGCTATGATTGTGTATCAGTGTTCTGGGAACGGCTCACGAGAAACTGCAAAGTGACTCAGGAACACCTTAAAGCTTCCCAAACAACTATGAAGAAATGGGCAGACAAGCATGCCAAGACCCGAATATTTCAACCAGGGGATGAGGTGTTAGTATTACTGTCTTTACAGGGTGAACCATTGAAAGCACGGTTCAGTGGACCATATTAAGTAGTCAAGAGAACTGAAGTAAATTATTTGATTGACACCCCAGATCGCCTGAAAAAGAATCGGCTGTGTCAATGTGTTAAAACAATACTATCACCGAGAGGAGGATGATCAAGCACAGCTATGTCAGATAGTCGGGACAGTGAAGGATGAAAGGGATAGTGAGGATGAGACAAAAGGAGGCCGAGACAATTCTCAAACTGAACCTCCTATTATCCGGTTAGCTAATACTGAATTGTTAGGGAGATCAGACACAATGCTTTCAAATTCAGGTGCAGACCAATGAGAGGACCTAACAAGGCTATTCACAGAACTTAAAAGAATCTGTAGCGACAAGACAGGATGTAAACCCTTAGCCACACATAATGTGGATGCAGGGGAATCCTTTCCTATAAAACAGCATCCTTCCCTCGTAAGTCCAGACAAAAGGCCCAAGTAAAAGCAGAAATCCAATACCTGCCGGAGAACCACTTCATAGAACCCAGTCAAAGCGGCTGGGGTTCACCAGTAGTATCAATTCCTAAACCTGACAGTTCAACTAGACTCTGTATCGACTACAGAAAAGTTCATGCAGTAACAAAGGCAGACTCCTACACAATACTGCGCTTGGAAGACTGTGTTGACAGAGTGGGTTCTTACAAAAATAGGTTTGTTGAAGGGATACTGGCAAGTTCCTTGAACACCCCAAGCTAAAGAAATATCGGCCTTTGTCACACCGGACAGTCTTTTCCAATGTCAAGTGATGCCATTCAGGCTATAAAATGCCCCAGCATTGGTGGCGATCCCTACCTCAAAGACTAAGTGAGAAATCATGAGGTTTTTGGGGATGTGGGGTTTCTGCCAAATTTCAGTACCGTAGTTGCTGCACTGACAGATTTACTGCAGAAAAAGAAAACCAAGGTCGTGTGGTCAGGGGAGTGCCAAGTAACCTATGAGAGCCTGAAAGACATTTTGATCAATGAACCAAAATTTCACTAAGCCCTTCAAGGTAGCAATTGATGCTAGTGACCTAGGGGTTGGTTTAGTGCTGTTACAAGATGATGAATCAGGGATAGAAAGGCCAGCGGAATACTTTTCCAAAAAGCTAAATTGACACCAAAAAAGATATTCCACAGTGGAAAAAGAAAGCGTATGTTTAGAATTGGCTCTTCAGCATTTTGAAGTCTTTGTCCACCACGACTGCAGAGAGACACTGCTATATACTGATCATAACCCCCTAATCTTTCTGGAAAAATTTAAAAACCAGAAAGCCAGACTATTCTTATGGAGTTTACTATTCCAACCTTATCACATAAAGCTTATCCACATTGCGGGCAAAAATAATGTTATTGCAGATGCTTTATCGCGAATTTAACTTTGTTTGAGTTCTCTGAATGAAAGAGTGTAGAGAGCAGAATTGTATTAACTACAAGAGTGAATGAGTATGTGTGAGAAAATGTGTTTTAAATATTTTTATCTTCTATTTTTCCCACACTTTGTCATGAACCACATTTAAAAATAGTGTTTCATTCCTCCGACAGCGGAGATGTTATGGAAGTGACTCCGGTTTTTTTTGTTAAAATGTTTTTTGAGGAATTCATAGTCAAATTGAATAAATGTGGGACCAGTTTTTTTCAAGAGGGCAGTTAAAGAACTAGTTTGGCAACAATGTTACTGGTTATCACGTGACCATTTAAAAATAGAACAGAAAGCCTGGTAACAGGGGAAAATATGGGCAGAGAAGTCAGTCATGCTCCTTGATTGGACAAGCCCGGCAGTAGCAGCGCGCACCTGATAGGGCAGAAAACTCACAAGCTTTTGGGTGTAGAGTCAGAGTGTGTTTTACCTTCTGGAGTTAGTGGCTGATAAAGTGAGGCTGAAGAAGTGAAGAGAGGAGAGAAGACCACAACCCAGCTTGCTTTCCAGCATCTGTAAAAGACTCTGAGAAGTCCACTGTGTCAATTCATCTGGTCTCCAGCCTTTGAAGAAAGCCTGCTAAAATAATTCGCAACACCGCCTAAAAGAACTGTTCTAAAAGATCCCAACCTGTCTATGTGTACTCCGAGGCTCGACTTTGTGCCAGTTTTGGAACAAAGTATCTGATCTGCTGTTTTCTTCAAAAAATGAGCAAGTAATCAGCCCAAGTGCTTTTTTTGCCTGTAACAGAGCTCTGAATTTATAAAAATCCCTTTTATTTTTCCGGTAAACTGGTGTATGTATGTATATGTGTGTGTGTGTGTGTGGGGCTAAGGTATAAAAGGGAACTTCGAAATGAAAATCTGTGTGTTCATGTTTTACTTGATTATTGGTCAAGACCTGTTTTATAATAAACTGATAATTTTGTTGTTTATTAAAGAAAGTTGGTTCGTGTGTTCTATCAGGGAAAAATAGTGTGTATGATTGACTGTATCAGTAAGTGGGAAAATTAAAAAATTTATGTTGTGACCTGTGGAGAAGAGAGACTAGATTAAACAGTGCACTCCTCCCACCTCGGTCGTAACACACCCAAGAGAGCAGAGGGGTCCTCGGTTTAATGTTTCCTTCGAAAGACGACACCTCGGACAGCGCAGCACTCCTTCCGTGCTGGAATGTCGGCCATGATTATGTGCTGAAGTCCCTGGAGCAAGACTTGAACCCATGACCTTCTGGCTCAGAGGCAGACGTTCAAAAACGAGCCACGGCTGACACTTCAGAAAGCTCCACTCCCATTCTCGCCTCTCTGTCCTCAACCTCTTATACAGTTTCAATGAAGCTCAACATAAGTTCAAGGAACAGCACCTCATCTTTCGATTCGGCAATTTACAGCCTTCTGGACTCAACATTGAGTTCAACAATTTTAAATTGTAACCTCGGCCCCCATTTTGTTTCCTTCTACTTTGCTGGATTTGATTTTCCATCTTGTTTTCAGATTGCAGTTGTTCATTATTCTGCTATTCACACATCCTCCAGGCACATCTTTTGTTTTACTTGTCCCCTTTTGCTGCACACCATCATCCTTTTTGTCAATCACTCCTGCGTTCCACCTTATCACTGACCTGCCCTTTTGTTCTTCCCTCCCCTCCCCACTTTCCCTGCCTCTGTGCTTGTTGCTGCAACCCTCAACCATACTTCTGTTACCTCCAGACTCGGTTCAAATATTCTCCGCGCCAGCAACCCACCTCGCAACCTCGCAAACTTCAGCTCCTCAAAAACTCCGCACCTTAACTCGCAGCAAGTCACATTAACCCAGCACTCCTGTTCTTGCTGAACTACATTAAATTCCAGTCCAGCAACACCCCAATTTTAACATTGTCAGCCTCATGCTCAAATCCCTCCATGGCCCCGCCCCCTACCTATCTCCAACCTCTTCCAAACTCCAAACCTCTGATCTCACAGGTTTGGAAGATACTGTCAAAGAAACTTTGGTGATTTGCTGCAGTGCTAGGTCGCAGTTTCATATTAATTTAGCAAGTCTATAATTTTATTACTTTAGATTTATTGGAACTGTTAGAATTCAGGTAAAGGAGATGTTTAAACATAGGTTTTATTATAATTAGAATTTTTATCTTTTTAAGATCCTAGGGTGCATCATGAACAGTAGAAACAGTGAGAAAAAACCTTTATAGCCACTCCAGGCGCTGCTCCACAAACTACTGACCACCTCCAGGCACTTACCCATTGTCTCTCGAGACAAGAAGAGGAAGAAGAAGAAGAAGGCTAAAAGGCAGATACAGGAGGCCCATGGCCTGTGGACAAATGTAAGTTAATTAAGGATAGCCAGCATGGATTTAAGGGAAAAGCATGTTTAACTACCTTGCTGGAGTTTTTTGAGGAGGTATCAGAGAGGGTTGATGAAGGCAATGCTGTTGATGTGGGTGTACGTGGATTTTCAAAAGGCATGTGATACAGTGGCAAACAACAGACTTTTGAGCAAACCTGTAGCTCATGGAATAAAAGGGATGGTAGCAACATGGTTGAGTGACAGGAGACAAAGAGTAGTGCTTAATGATGTTTTTCAGGCTGGAGGAAGGTTTGTAGTGGAGTTCCCCCGGGATCGGTGTTGGCACCCTTGCTTTTCCTGATATATATTAATGACCTAGATCTTGGCTGTTTGGGTACAAAATGGGGCAGATGTATTTTTGGCACAGTGTTAGCTCCAACTGACCCGGCAGCGGCAGACAAGGGAGGAACTGGCCAGCCAGGGAATCGGGCCACTTCACCTCCAATGGAGATGCCTGGTCTCTACTTGAGTGAGCGGGGAGCTGAAGCCAGGAGCCCAGCTCCCGTGGCCTGAAGCTGACTTGGCGCCACCAGGCCGCTGCGTTCAGGATAAGTGTCACCAGCAGCCAGAGCTGCTACGGGATCATGTCGGAGCCGGAGCTGCAGTGCGCGGACTGGGGTGACGATGAGCTCATGGCCTTCCTGTTCTCGGACCGGGGACGGTCCACATGTGGATGGCTCCACATGCAAGCAATTACACCCCTCGCACCCTTCCCCCCCACCCACATCCCCCCTCACACCCCCTCCCACAACCTCCATACATTGCGCCCAGGCATGGGCCATGGAGCGGTCACTCCATAGTCGCCTCACAGTGAGCAAAACAACACAGAAGGCAGCAGTTATGGGTTTTAAGTCCAGCTCAATTGGCGTGGGAGAGGTCATCTCATCTCACTGGACAGATACCACCCGCCTCAAACCGGGCAGCCCCCTGTCAGTAAGGTTCTGTCATGCCACAGTCCACCTTCTTCAATGGGTGCTTGGAGCTCAGGGTCATTGCCCAACAAGTGGACAGTAACACCGCACCAAACAGCACAACAAAAAAAGGAAAGAAGGTACCAGCCCTTCCTTTTGCAAGCTGAAACGTCAGAACTGTGTGTCCTGGCCTGTCAGAAGACCTTACACAAATCGACGACTCTCGGATGACCGCCATCATTAACAACGAGCTCAGTAGACTCAATGTGGACATTACAGCACTTCAGGAGACACGCCTCCCTGTAAGCAGATCTCTAAGAGAGCAAGACTACATCTTCTTCTGGCAGGGGAGGGATCCTGAAGAACCAAGATAGCATGGAGTGGGCTTCGCCATCAGAAACTCTTTGCTCAGCATGATAGAGCCACCTACAAATGGCTCGGAACGCATACTGTCCATCCGACTGCTCAACGCCTCTAGTCCAGTACACCTACTCAGCATCTATTCTCCAACACTCTGCTCTCCACCTGAAGTTAAAGACCAATTCTACGAGGAATTCCATAATATCATTATTCCTAATACCAAACATTTATTCCGGCTAGGCGACCTAAACACCAGGATTGGGGCCGACCATGACTCATGGCCCTCCTGCCTCAGGCGCTATGGCATTTGAACGATGAATGAGAATGGACAGAGACTGCTGGAGTTGTGTACCTATCACAACCTCTGCATCACCAACTCGTTCTTTCAAACTAAACCCTGTCATCAGGTTTCATGGAGACACCCAAGATGACATCGTTGGCACCAGCTGGAACTCATCGTCACAAGGCGAGCCTCTATAACCCGTGTTCAAATCACACACAGCTTCCACAGTGTGGACTGCGACACTGACCACTCCCTGGTGTGCAGCAAAGTTAGACTCAAACCAAAGAAGCTACGTCACTCCAAGCAGAATGGCCGCCTGCACATCAACACAAACAGAATTTCTTATCCACAGCTGTTACAAAAGTTTCTTAATTCACTTGAAAAAGCCTTTCAAAACACCCCTGCAGGGGATGCACAGACCAAGTGGGCTCGCATCAGAGACACCATCTATGACTCAGCAATGACCACATTGGCAAACGTGAGAAGCAGAATGCAGACTGGTTTCAATCTCACTCTGAAGAGCTGGAACATGTCATAGCCACGAAGCACACCGCACTGCTGAACTACAAGAAAGTCCCCAGCGAGTTAACATCCTTCGCACTTAAAGCCACCAGAAGCACTGCACAAAGAAAAGCCAGGCGCTGTGCAAATGACTACTGGCAACACCTATGCAGCCGTATTCAGCTGGCCTCAGACACTGGAAACAGGAGAGGAACGTATGATGGCATTAAGAGAGCTTTTGGGCCAACCATCAAGAAGATCGCCCCCCTCAAGTCTAAATCAAGGGAAACAATCACTGACCAATGCAAGCAAATGGACCGCTGGGTTGAGCACTACCTGGAACTGTACTCCAGGGAAAATGTTGTCACTGAGACCGCCCTCAATGTAGCCCAGTCTCTGCCAGTCATGGATGAGCTGTTCTCACCACTGACATGCTGTTCTCCCTTCGTCAGCTCCAGGAGAAATGCCGTGAACAACAGATACCCCTCTACGTTGCTTTCATTGATCTCACCAAAGCCTTTGACCTCGTCAGCAGACGTGGTCTCTTCAGACTACTAAAAAAGATTGGATGTCCACCAAAGCTACTAAGTATCATCACCTCATTCCACGACAATATGAAAGGCACAATTCAGCATAGCGGCTCCTCATCAAACCCCTTTCCTATCTGAGTGGTGTGAAACAGGGCTGTGTTCTCACACCTACACAGTTTGGGATCTTCTTCTCACTGTTGCTCTCACATGCGTTTAAGTCTTCGGATGAAGGATTTTTCCTCCACACAAGATCAGATGGCAGGTTGTTCAACCTTGCCCGTCTTAGAGCGAAGACCAATGTATGGAAAGCCCTCATCAGGTAACTCCTCTTTGCTGACGATGCTGCATTAACATCCCACACAGAAGAATGTCTACAGAGACTCATCGAAAGGATTGCGGCTGCCTGCAACAAATTTGGCCTAACCATCAGCCTCAAGAAAACAAACATCATGGGACAGGACGTCAGAAATGCTCCATCCATCAATATCGGCGACCACTCTCTGGAAGTGGTTCAAGAGTTCACCTACCTGGGCTCAACTGTCACCAGTAACCTGTCTCTCAATGCAGAAATCAACAAGTGCATGAGAAAGGCGTCTGCTGCTATGTCCAGACTGGCCAAGAGAGTGTGGGAAAATGGCACACTGACACGGAACATAAAAGTCTGAGTGTTTCAAGCCTGTGTCCTCAGTACCTTGCTCGACGGCAGTGAGGCCTGGCCAACGTATGGCAGCCAAGACCAATGTCTCAACGCATTCCATCTTCGCTCTCTCCAGAGAATCCTTGGCATCAGGTGGCAGGACCGTATCTCCAACGCAGAAGTCCTCGAGGCGGCCAACATCCCCAGCATATACGCCCGACTGAGCCAGCGGCGCTTGAGATTGCTTGGCCATGTGAGCCGCATGGAAGATGGCAGGATCCCCAAGGACACATTGTACAGCGAGCTCGTCACTCTTATCAGACCCACCAGCCGTCCATGTCTCCGCTTTAAAGACGCCTGCAAACACGACATGAAGTCCTGTGACATTGACCACAAGTTGTGGGAATCAGTTTCCAGCGATCACCAGAGCTGGCGGACAGCCATAAAGGCGGGGTTAAAGAGAGGCGAGTCAAAGAGACTTAGCAGTTGGCAGGAAAAGAGACAGAAATGGAAGGAAAGAGCGAACTGTGTAACAGCCCCGACAACCAATTTTATCTGCAGCGCCTGTGGACGAGTCTGTCACTCTAGAATTGGCCTTTATAGCCACTCCAGGCGCTGCTCCACAAACCACTGACCACCTCTTGGCGCTTACCCATTGTCTCTCAAGACAAGGAGGGCAAAGAAGGAGGCGGCCTTGGTGTACAGGGCACAATTTCAAAGTTTGCAGATGATATGAAACTTGGAAGCATTGTGAACTGTGAGGAGGAGAGCGTAGAACTCCAAAAGGACATAGACAAGTTGGTGGAATGGGCAGACAGAAGTGGTTCATTTTGGTCGGAATAACATGGAGAGACAATATAAAATAAGGGGTATAATTCGAAAGGGGATGCAGGAGCAGAGGGACCTATGTGTATATGTGCATAAGTCATTGAAGGTGGCAGGACAAGTTGAGACAGCGGTTTATAAAGCATACAGTATCCTGGGCTTTATTAATAGGGGCATAGAGTACAAGAGCAAGGAAGTTATGTTGAACTTGTATAAGACACTAGTTCGGCCTCCGCTGGAGTATTACGTCCAATTCTGGGCCCCGCACTTGAGGAAAGATGTGAGGGCATTGGAAAGAGTACAGAAAAGATTCATGAGAATGGTTCCAGGGATGAGGAATTTCAGTCATGAAGATAGATTGGAGAAGTTAGGACTATTTTCTTTGGAGAAGGGAAAGCTGAGAGGTAATTTGATGGAGGAATTCAAAATCATGAGGGGTCGAGACAGAGTACATAGAGAGAAACTGTTCCCACTCGTGAAAGGATCGAGAACGAGAGGGCACAGATTTAAACTATTTTGTAAGAGAAGCAAAAGCGATATGAGGAAAAACTTCTTCACGCAGCGAGTGGTTAAGGTCTGGAATGTGCTGCCTGAGAACGTGGTGGAGGCAGGTTCAATTGAAGCATTCAAAAGGGAATTAGACAGTTATATGAAAAGGAAGAATGTGCAGGGCTATGGGGAGAAGGCAGGGGAATGGAACTGAGGGAGTTGCTCTTTCAGAGAGCCAGTGCGGACAGGATGGGCTAAATGGCCTCCTTCTGCACTGTAATGGTTCTGTGATTCTATGTCTCGACACAGACTTTGCTGAGCCACAATTGGGTAGAATTCACCGTAAGGAAGATACTTCTTTGGATTTTTCACCAGTTCCAGTTTTTGGGAGATACCTTTGCAGTTTGGAGTCATTCTCAGTGTAGAAGGGCCAAGGAGAGCATCGGACAGGCGTGCAAGCGTTTGCAAGTTTGAGGTCACACCTTCTATGCCAGAATCAACTGTAATGTAATTCTCAATACTTGTAAACTGCTGCTCAAGCACTATGTGTTTTCTCCCTTATATTTAAATAAATATCATAATTGTTACCAATATGGAGGCAGCTTTGATCGATTGAACTGAAAGTCTGAAGAGATCTTATACCTATTAGAGACGTCACGAGGTAAGTCACTAGCCACAGAATACCCAACCTCTGACCTGCCCTTGTAGTATAAATGTGGCGAGTCCAGTTGAGTTTCTCAATGGTAACCCAAGGATGATGTTTGTGGCGGATTTGACGATGGTAATGCCATTGAATGTCAATGGGAGGGGGTTAGTTTCTCTCTTGTTGGAGATGTTCAATGCTTGACATTGTTGTAGCGCGCATGTTACTTGCCACTTATCAGCCCAAGTCTGAATATTGTTTAGGTCTTGCAGCAGACAGGCACGGACTGCTTTAGTATCTGAGGAGCTGCAAATCGAACTGAACACTGCAGTTATCAGTGAACATCTTCTGACCTTAGGGAAGGTCATTGATGAAGCAGCTGAAGATGGTTGGGCTAGGACACTACCCTGAGAAATTCCTGCAGCGATGTCCTGGGGCTGAGATGATTGTCCTCCAATGACAACAACCAGCTTTCTTTGTGCTCAGTATGAGTCCAACCAGTGGAGAGTTTTCCCACTGACTTCAATTTTACTCAGGCTCCTTGAAGCCATACTTGGTCAAATGCTGCCTTAATGTCAAGGGCAGTTTCAACTCACCTCTGGAATTCAGCTGTTTGGTCCATGTTTGTTCGAACACAAACTGAGCAATGATGAGCTGCTTATTGTTGAGTAAGTGCCGCTTGATAGCACTGTCAACGACACCTTCGATCACTTTGCTGATGATGGCCGGATTGGATTTGTGTTCCTTTTTGCAAAACAGGCATATCTGGGCAATTTTCCACTTTGTCAGGTAGATGCCAATGTTCATAGATCATCGAGAGATACAGCACTGAAACAGGCCCTTCGGCCCACCGAGTCTATGCCGACCATTAACCACCCATTTATACTAATCCTACATTAATCCCATATTCCCTACCACATCCCCACCATTCTCCTACCACCTACCTACACTCGGGGCAATTTACAATGGCCAATTTACCGATCAACCTGAAAGTCTTTGGCTGTGGGAGGAAACCAGAGCACCCGGCGGAAACCCACGCAGTCACAGGGAGAACTTGCAAACTCCGCACAGGTAGTACCCAGAACCGAACCCGGGTCACTGGAGCTGTGAGGCTGCAGTGCTAACCACTGCGCCACAATGTTGTCACTATACTGAACCAGCCTGGCAAGGGGCATGGCTAGTTCTGAAGCGCAGGTCTTCAGCACTCCAGCTGGAATGTTGTGAAGACCCATGGGCTTTAATGTGCCATGTGCACTCAGCGGCTTCTTCTGAGCACATGGAGTGAATTGAACTGGCTGAAAACTCGCATCGGTGATGATGGGGACCTCAGCAGCAGGCTGACATCAACTACTTGGCACTTCTGGCTGAAGATGGTTCCGAACATTTCAGTCTTGTCCTTCGCATTCACGTGCTGGGTTTGCCACCAATGAGGATGGGTATGTTCAAGGAGCCTCCTCCCACCATTAATTGCTTAATTGTCCAGCAACATTTACAACTGGATGTGGCAGAACTGCAGAGCTTTGACCTGATCGGTTGGCTGTGGGGTCTCTTAGCTTCTGCTGTTAAGCATGTATATCGTCCTGTATTGAAGCTTCACCAGGTTGGCACCTCATCTTCAGGTATGACTGCTGTTGCTCGTGGCATGCTCTCCTACACTCCTCATTAACCCAGTGTTAGTCGCCTGGCTTGATGGTGATGATAGAGTGAGGGATACATTGGGTCATGAGGTTATGGATTGCAGTTGACTATAATTCTGCCGCTGCTGATGGCCCACAGTGCCTCATAGGTGGCCAGTTTTGAGCTGCGACATCTTATCTTAATGTATCCCATTTAGCACGATGAAGAGTGTCCTCAGAGTGAGGAGACTTGGTCTCCATAAGAACTGTGCCCTGGTCACTTCCACCAGCACTGTTATGGACAGATACAACTGAGACAGGTAGATTGGGGAGAACAAGTAAATTATTCCCTAATGTTGGATCTCTCACCTGAATCCTCAGGACCCAACAAGCTCAGTGAGTAGCGGTACTCCTGAGCCACTCTTGGTGATGGCTATTGAAGTCTCCCACCCAGAGTACATTCTGTGCCCTTGCTGCCCTCAGTGCCTCTTCCAACTAGTGTTCAACATGGAGGGGTACTGTATCATCAGCTGAGGATAGGAGGGAATAATCAACAGGAGGTTTCCTTGCCCATGTTTGACCTGAAGCCATAAGACTTGATAGGGTCAGGAGTCATTGTTGAAAATGCCCAGAACCACTCCCGACAACTGTATACCATTGTGCCACCAGCTCTCGTGGCTTTGCCCTGCCCTTGAGTAATACAGTGTCGAACTGTTCCTTGGCAAGTCTGGGACAGTTCTCTCAACTTTGGCTCCAGATGTTAGTGAGGAGGACTTTGCAGGATTTGTGGGGTTGGGTGTATCTGTCTCATTTCAAATCCAATGCCTAGGTCAGAGTGGTGAATTACACATTCAGTATAAAACAGAAACAGGCCCTATGGCCGTATTTTCTTATTCTTGTCATTTTTCATAGATGACTGATGCAACTGAGTGGCTTGCTTCGCAACTTCAGACGGCAGTTAAGAGTTAACCGTATTGATGTGGGACTGGAGTCACAGAGAGACCAGACCAGGTAAGGACAGCAGGTTTCCTTCCCTGAAGGATATTAGTGAACCACATTCAGTGTAGAATAGATTCACGAGGATGCTGCCTGACCTGGGAAAATACAAATACTAAGAGGGACGTGAAAATATGGGCCTATTTTCATTTGAACAGAGATTAAGGGGTGATTTGGTAGAAGTGTGTGAAATTATGAAGGAATGGGAGAGGGTAGGCAGAAACAGATTGT
Organism: Heterodontus francisci; assembly: GCF_036365525.1. Lineage (NCBI taxonomy): Eukaryota > Metazoa > Chordata > Chondrichthyes > Heterodontiformes > Heterodontidae > Heterodontus > Heterodontus francisci. Next base: position 18,098,881 of record NC_090417.1, read on the forward strand.
TTTCAGTGGTTATCAGGTTTAGAATGAGGGGACAATAGATAAAAACTTAAATGTGAGATTTAGGAGAGCAGGAGAAACACTTTTGGACAGAAGATTGCGAGCAACGTTCCCTCTAACTTCTGTTTGCTGTGTAAAGCCAACTTGTTGCACTGCACAGTTCCTTTAAGACTGATGTGTGACTGTGCACGCATGAATCTTAAAAGGAACAATGCTTGTGGACAGCTTGTTGGTTCCCTATGCACCACATGGCTTATTGCTGCACAGTTCAGATGGGACGTTGGTTGCGAGTCTGTGAAATTCACTCTCAGAGTTAGTGATTGAAGCAGAGACCAGGGCAACATTTAAGAACAGGTTAGAGAGGTGGCTGAAGGATATGGGAACTGGCCAGGTACCTGGGATTAGGATATTGCACGTGTGGAGGATAGCACCAACACAGACTGGATGTGCCTAAGGGCCTGTTTCTGTTTATAATTAATGTGTAATTCACCACTCTGCCATTTAATGCTGACTTTCCGATGAACTCCAGTTATTTTTCACTAAAAGGTCACAGACCTGAAACGTTAACTCTGCTTCTCTCTCCACAGCTGCTGCCTGACCTACTGGTTATTTCCAGCACTTTCTGTTTTTATTCCAGTTATTTCTCTCTGCTTTTCCTTTAGGTGAAACATTCTGAAACCAATGCAGCTTTCTAAGCAACCTCCAGAACCAGGGACCTGTCCCTAAAGTGGAAAAATAAAGATTCTCGCAATTCTGGAAGTACAAAGGGCAACATATTGAGTCAGAGCAGTATTCATTTTCTTATCTGGGGCTCTCCACGGTTCACAATGGCTCTGTGAAGTGGTTTAGGATATCCTGAAAGGCATTCTAAAAAAAGGACATTCTTTTCTAAATGATTTTATCTGTACTCCGCTTTCATATTTTAATGTCAGGGGAATCCCCAGACTTTGTAACAGCAAAGCAAATTACTGAGATTGCTAGAGTGAGGACCTAGTTCTTACTGGGACGGCCCAGACACTCGGATTTGCCAATCAGGCAGGTTTATTTTGTTGACGCTACTTGGTGTGTTCGAGTTTGAAGCTGGTAGAACTTAGCAAGAAAGTAAGTGCAACTTCGAGGCAGCTGTGGGCTTCCGTGTGTGATCCCAAGGAAAGCAGATTAATACCATCCCGCTCCACCTGTCGTGCGAGCTTAGGGAATAGTTTACCAGAGCAAAAATCAGGAAGAAGTTTTTTCACACAAAGTATATTGAAACTCTGGAAAACTGGTCCCCCCAAAAGACTTCAGATGGCACATCAAGACTTGAGATCAACAGATTTTTGTTGTGTCAGGGTATCGAGGATTTGGAGCAAAAGCAGGTAAATGGAGTTGAAGTACAAATCAACCAGGCTCTTACTGAATGGCCTGTATAATCCTGGAAGCGACTGTCACTTCTGTACTTCAAACGCTCTGGGAGATATCGGGACTATTTCATCAAGTATTTCATTCATTTAGAAAACAGTGCAAAAGGAACTGCATCAACTTTGATTTACATTCACAGGCCAAGATCTGAGTGATGCCCCCAAGGGACTGAGTAGGACACAGATAGGATCTTTTTGAAGTTTCCATGATGACCATTTTCAGTTCAGCATGAGACCGGGGAAGCCCCTTTGGCAATGATTCAGTAGGGTTCTTCGATCAGGGTCTTGCTCCATATTGCAGACCACCAGGGTTACAGTAACCTGTTCCCGAAGAGATACTGCTCCAGACTTTCATCTCACATCACGAGGGAGAAATAAACATTCAAAAATAAAAATAATTTGTTAAAAGGAAAAGGGACCAAAACAACAGTTTCTGATCCACCAGGCTCAAGAAACGTGCATTTAAATAGTGCTTTTACGTCCCAAAGCGCTTTACAAAACAAGCTGCATTTAGAAAGGACCTTCAACATCATAAAACATCCCAAAGCACTTTGCAAGAAATGATGTACTTTTTAAGTGTTGTTACGACCAGGTGAAAAAGAGTCCAGGAGATTCCCTCCCAGCCTTTGCCTGGTTTAACCGTAAGAGGGTTTAGTTTGAAAACACCCTGTTTTTACCTCCCCCTTAGTGAATCCTTGTTCACTGCTCCAATTGTAAGGCAAAGTAATCAAACAGTTTTCCTTAGATATAAACAAGGAAGTGTCAGGCAAGCCCCCCCACCCCCGCACCTGCCAAGACTGAGGCACACATTATTTAGCCACATGAACATGAAAACTTAAAATTGTGGCTGGGAAGAAAAGAGGGCCTATCACAAGGAATTGCCAAACCCCTGACTGGAAAGACATTTGCATGCAAGCAGACAGTGTTGGAGCAAGAAGTCCTTGCTTCCCCAATACACAGAAGTGGTCAGACCAGTTTAGTCACATGACTAACTGGCTGTTGGTTTTTTTGAATTTGAACTGGCCACAGAATTTTGAACTCAGAAGGCTCTTTGTTCCTGGACTGGAAAAGACCTCTCTCCTGTCTGCTCTCAGCTCACTCTCACCAGCTACGGAAACCATTGATGTCATTTGAACCCCAAGAGAGAAAAGTCTCCTACAGTGAACAAGGTTTAAGAAGAATACTGGACCTCAACAAAAAGCAAGACTCCCTACAATCCAGGACCCTACAGCGAACTCGAAGCACAGTAAAAAATCCCTCTTCAGAGATTGCCTCAAACCTCTCCATTTTATTTTTCTTCTCTTTTCTGTCTCGATTTGCATGCACGTATTGCGTGCGCATGCTAGTGTGGGCGTGGTGTGTATCTGTATGCATGAATCGAATTAGAGTTTAAGTATAAGGTTTAATAAATTTCACTTTCCTTCTTTAAACCTAAGAAAACAGTTTTTTTGCCTTATAGTTGGAAAGCTGTGAACAAGGATTCACAAAGTGGAAGCTCAAAACACCGTGTGTTTAAAATTACACACTCTTACAATAAGACTAGGCGCAGACAGTAAAAGACCCCTGGACACCTTTCTCACCTGGTCGTAACAGAAATTTGGGTGCTTGCGTCCGGCATTTTACCCACAGACAAACAAGAGAAATTGGAAGGGGAAAGCCAAATTGTTACCAATCAAAAAAGAGCAAGATCCATACAGGTTTTCTTGTGGTTGTGTGATTGAATACTAACATGTCTGCAACTGAAGCGAGTAACTCTCCAAGCCAGGGTGAAGTAACCTGAGATAACTTAAAAGCACTGTCTATGGAGAAGCTGAAAAAAGAGCTAAGCTGTGTGGGATCACTGTATGTGGCAAGGCTAGGAAGTCTGAACTCCGAAGGCCAGTGGCCAACCATTGAAGAAGCAGAAGTAGGGTTCGAAGCAGACCAAGAGAGGGTACTGCTCGCAAAGTTACAATTGGAACAAAGGAAACTTGAATAAAAGGAAAAAGGGATACAGGAAAAAGACAGGCAGGAGAGAGAGAAACAGAGAGCCTTCCAAAAGGAACGTGAAGAGAATGAAAGGCAGGAGAGAGAAAGACTATTCCAGAAAGAATCTGAAGAGAGAGAGCTGAAGCAGCTTGAGTTAACTTGGGGGCGACAGTGTAACCCTAGTGAAAGCATTCCCACCTAGTTTTATGTCATCCGCGAACTTGGAAACACTACATTTGGTCCCCACATCTAAACCATTGATATATACTGTTAACAGCTGGAGCCCAAGTACTGATCTTTGAGGTATCCCACTCGTCAGCGCCTACCAACGCGAGAATGACCCGTTTATTCCTACTCTCTGTTTTCTGCCTGTTATCCCATCAATCATCCATGCCTGAATAATACCTCCTATCCCATGTGCTTTCATCTTGCTAACCAACCTCGTGGGGAGACTTTATCAAAAGCCTTCTGAAAATCCAAGTATACTATGTCCACCGACACCCCTTTATCAATTCTGTCGGTAACGTGCTCAAAAAACTCCCAACAGGTTCATCAAACATGATTTCCCATTCATAAATCCATGTTGACTGTGCCCAATCAGATCATTATTATCCAAGTGTCCATTTATCACATCCTTTGGAATAGATTTTTTAACATTTTCCCTACTGGTGTAAGGCTAACAGGTCTGCAGTTCCCGGTTTTCTTTCTCCCTCCCTCCTTAAATAGTGCAGTGACATTTGCTACCTTCCAATGCATCCACTATCTCCAAAGCTGCCTCTTTCAACATTCTGGGATGCAGAATCTCAGGTCCTAGGCACTTATCAACCTTCACCCCCATTAATTTCTCCAATTCTTACCAATACTAATTTCCTTCAATTCCTCATTCTCCCTAATCCCTTGGAACTCAAATTCTGGGAGATTTCTTGTAACTTCCTCAGTGAAGACGGATACAAAGTAATCATTTAGCTTCTCTGCCATTTCTCTATTCCACATTATAAATTCTACTGACTCTGCCTGTAAAGGACCCACATTTGTCTTAGCCAAATGTTTCCTTCCATGGAAGCTTTTACAGTCCCTTTGTATATTTTTTGCTATCTTACATTTATATTCTATTCTCCTTTTCTTTATCAGTTTCTTTGTCCTCCTTTGCTGTCTTCTAAAATCCTCCCAATCCTCAAGTTTACTACTATTTCTGGCAACTTTATAGGCCTTTTCTTTTAATCTTATATAATCCATAACTTCTTTTGTCATCCACAGTTGACTCCTTTACTGTGGGGATTTTTGTGCCTTGAAGGAATATATAGTTGCTGAAAACTATTTTATAATTCTTTGAAGACCATCCATTGTCTATGCACTGTCATACCTTTGAATGCATTTTCCCAATCCACCCCAGCCAATTTGCCCCTCATAACTTCATAATTTCCTTTGTTCAAATTTAACACCCTTGATTGAACTACCTCATTTTCAAACATAATGTAAAATTCTATCATATTATGGTCACTCATCCCAAAGGGTTCTTTTACAACAAGATTATTAATTAGCCCTTTCTCATTACATCATACTAGATCTAAAATAGCCTGTTCTCTCATTGGTTCCTCAACATACTGCTCTTGAAAACCATCCCTAACACACTCCAGAAACTCATCCTATCCAGCATTTGCGCTCATTAGGCTTACCCAGACTGTATGCAGATTGAGGTCACCCATAATTACTATATTACCCATACTACATGCTTCTCTAATCTCCTGATTAATACCATGCCCCACACTACCATTGCTGTTTGGTGGCCTATAAACAACTCCTACCGATGTTTGCTGCCCCTTGCTGTTTCTTAGCTCCACCCAAACAGATTCCACATTTTGTTCTTCCGATCTGAGATCCTCCCTTACTACTGCACTGATCCCACCCCTTATTATTAGCGCAAGGGATCTAGTATTATGTATTGAGAAAGGGCTAATTAATAATCTCATTTTCCTTTTTTTCTGTCCTTCCCAGGTCACAGTAAAGACTGAACAGCCTGGGATCTTTTGTCTAGAAAAGAGAAGGCTGAGGTATAACTTTGCAGTGGTTTTAAAAATGATTCCACTCATGGGGTAAATCAAAACTGGGACCATCGATATAAGATAATCACCAATAAATCCAATCAGGAATTCAGGAGAAACTTCTTTACCAGAGAGCGGTGAGAACGCGGAACTCACGACCACAGGGACAGGTTGAGGTGAATAGTCTCGATGCTTTTAAGGGGAAGCGAGATAAATAAGGTGGAGAAAATGAGAAGGATTTGTTGATAGGGTGAGATGAAGCCTGGTGGGCGGAAGCACATTTGGAGCATAAACACCAGCATGGACCTGCAGGGCCGAATGGCCATTTTCTGCACTATAAATTCTCTCTTTTCCAAGTGTCAAACATGACATCTCCACTGGTCAAATTCTCTGCTGACGCTCCCCATTCAAGCTTACATGAGAAAGAAAAGGCATAGAGTGAGGTGCATGGCCTCACTGTCGAACTATTGAGGAAGTGAGAAAGAGAGTGATGGAGGAGCTTGGAGTAAAAGAACCATCAGCATAACAATCAGAGAAACAGAAAGCAGACATCACTGGGCAGGGGCAAGGACGAGGGTGATGTGCCCACCAATTGGTCCCAAGCCCCAAAGGCTTCTTCATCACCCCCACCAAAATCATCCTGGAGATAAACTCGCTCACTCACCAGTGTCAACACATCCACTTTTTTATTGATTTTTCAGTGTCTTGATACCTATCAACAGATCAGGTTTTGTGAATCTCCCAAAACAATTCAATATTTCAAACACAAAGAAGGAATAATAAAGCAAAATCACAGCTGGAATGAGACTGGGCAGGAGCACCATATGGAAAGAATTTCACTCATTTACAAAACACACACATACACACGCACCTCGGATCATATTCAATTATCTTCTCTGAGCAAATAATCGCCAAGCTCCAAAAATCACGCCCTCCTGCATTTGACATGTCTACCCATCCTTGTCAGTCCCTGTTCAGGCTCAAAGAATTATCCTACAGTGTTGTACAGCTTCTCTGAATTTCAATCCCAACGCTCGTCACCCAGAGGTCAATCAGAACAAAAACAGTTGGATAGGATTAATCTTCATGCAATGGCAGACGCTCTAAAATAGACGGGATGGCATTAGGTTCCACCCTCCCCCACCCCTTGGGAAGCCCTCTCTGACCAGTCTGTGGGCTGTAACCCTGTGGGCTAACAGAAATGCAAGTCAGCTTCACATCAAAATAGTGCAGTCGCCTTGAATCAAGTCAAGAGGGGCAGTGCGATGCCCCTCCACCCGAGCGAGGTGCTTGGTGTTCTTGCAAAGAACCGGGAAAGGCTTTCAAATGAAGCAGGGTTAGAAGGTTGGGTGGTGGGGACAGACCCAGGGCACGCAGACATAACAGTCCCCATTTTAAAATTAATTTACTTCTTTAGATTTCCATTATAGATATCCACATTGATAATGGAAACTGCCAATGTGAACTTGTCACTGTGTTAGTTCACCTTCCTACCAATGGAGGTGCTGCAGCACCACCACTTATGGGAGGGTGTAATTACAACATAACACGTTTATATCGAGAGTTCCCATTGTAATGTGGGAATTTTAAAAAACAAAGTGCATAGAGGTAATCTTCGAGTTAGAATACACTCTCAACAACTGATTCAATAGTTCTTGATGAGGGAAATTAGCTGTCCAATCAGAATATCCTATTTCCATTTCCATTTTCAGTATTGAGCTCCATCATCACTTACATAAACCCTATGATTACAGCCTCGTACCCTAATGGTCACAACCCAACATGCTGCATGTGGCTTCAACCATTTGCCCTTCACGTTCTGGAAACACAAAGGAACTGGTTTCCAGTTAATCTGAATAACAAGTGATTCTGTTTTAAAAATGTCTCCAACTGCAATCAGGAACAGAGCTCCTCCTAAATTGATTTTGTAGCCATCTTGACATTCTTTGAATGTTGCGATAGATTGATGCAGTCTCCCCTTGACCTTTGAACCAAGACACGTGGATTAATTTTGGCTTGTATGGGGCCCCATTGTTAAGATTGCAACAAGCTGCTCCACCCTCTTACTTTCAGTGTGATAAATGCACGGCTGTTGCGAAACCGGTCGTGAAAATCATCAACATAACTGCGCTGCGAGAAACAAAGTACAAGGGGAGCAGAAATCTTCAGAGGAAGGGTGGGCTTGGAGCACGGTCTGGCAGAGTTCCATAGGTGGGGAGGTGGGAGTGGCTAACATGATATGCCCTGGGAAAGAACTACTGCACTGTCACTATCATTACAATGTCAGGGCCAACAAATGTTAAAAACCCTGTCAGTGGGAATCATTGCAATTGTGTTCAAGGTGCAGTGTTGAAATATCATTCAGAGGGATTTGACCCCTTTGTGAACCAGTTGAGAAATAATGGCTACATCCAGTGAGACTGCTGTCTCTGGGACCTCTGATCTACCAGCTCACCTCAGTGATTCTTAAAACGCAAGTCAGATTTGTGCAGCAAAGCAGCAGCACAACAGGCGACACAAGCAAGTGCACACTATCTAGTGAGTACCATGGGCAACAGGCCAAGTCCTCAAGGTTTTGAGGGTCAGGGTGGTGAAACCCACTTTCCGTTCCCTCGCTGCCCTGCCAAAGGAGGCTGTCGTGCAAGGAATTTACAAACACGCGTTCTTATTGTGTACAAGGGTAAAATCCACACCCTGCCAATAACTCCCTTGTTTGTGTGGGTTCTCCACTTCCATTGGCCTCTTTCGGGTGGGAACTAGGACATTGTAGGGTCCTGAACCAGGCAACTTGCTTTATGGCCAGTCGTGACCCAAACTACAGAGACAGGCATAAGCAGTTAAACCCATTTACCTCGTTCCCAAAGCTTGACTGTGGACAAATTGACTGCACACTGCAGCCCAGAGTACATGTACAGGCCAGTGGCACCTCATTCAGCACTCTCATTCCCCCTTGTCACAAAACTCAATCCACTTTGTGATTCGTGAACCAGAAGCAGATGTGTGAAACAAACAGGTCTTCTGCAATTTACTCCTTCTCTGATCACACCAAAGGGCAGCACAAGTCGCAACCAAGTTCAGCTGCACCCTCGGCACGTCTTATAAGGCAATGATAAGCCCTGCAGAGCTCAGTATCTTGGATTTGAAGCCAAATTATCATTGCAGGAGCAAGCTGTGTCAACCTGCTTTGCAAGACAGATGGGCAGCAGATTCCTGGAATGGAAATATATTTGTCTTTACATCGTGTCTTATCACATCTCAAAAGACTTCAGATGATTAGTCACTGCCACAAATGGAAAGGAGGCAGCCAGAGTCAGTGCGGCCGATTCCAGAAGAGCAGCCAACAGGTGGACTAGGTCGCTTGTGGCATTAGTCAGGGAATAATGCTGGATAAACGGAAGCTGGACAAGCAGAGAAGTTAAACAAACTTCTCCTCAATTCATGGGACCCTTTCTAAACCATTGCATGATTGGTCCAAATCATCTGCTGCAAGAAGGGCTAGGGGGTGATACTGGATCGGGGCTTGGCCCTGAAGCTGGGATCTTAGTGTCCAATATTTAGTGTCTGTTGAGATAGCAAGACAATATTCACAAATGCAGTGCACACTGGTATTCAAAGAACCAGAAGTTGAGCCTCTTTGTCAAAACCTACTAATGGACGAAAGTCCTTTTAATGGACCTGGACAGGCTTTATAAATAATCGCAGGTGATGACTTTAATATGGCCAGGTTACAATTCCATCAGAATCCTTTCACCAGTTCAAATGTTGACCACCATGTCACCCAGCTCTCTGTCTCACTCTTTCGCTCAATCTCTCTCATGTTCACACTCTCACTCACACATGTGAATACATTCAAGTCTTCAAAGCCATTAACTGACCCTGAGACAGAAGACACTATTTTCACAGCTCTGGCTGTCACCTTCGTTTGCAGTTATACTGCACATGGTACAAGACACCCTCCTGGAGGGACGTCAGTGGGTTCTGTAATCTCACGAGTTCAGGTGCCACTTTCGACAGGTGATGCGCATTACAAACAGCAGACGAAAAAGTGGCAGTATAACTGCAGTTAAAGGAAGCAAACGGGCTCAGTTCAAGGGGCAAAATGAACTGAAAGGAAAAACAAAGAATGCGGGCCATGTCCTTTTTGAAGTACCTCAGTGCTATTAGAGCAAGTTCACAGTGGTTTCTACCAAACTGTACCCACCAGTCCATCCACATAATTATAGCCTGCCCTCAAACTCCTTCAGCTTGTTGTCAATCTCAGGCGATGAGTTTGCTTCCCCTGACGTTTTGCCCACAGCGTCAGGTGTAAAGGCGCTCAAGTCCAAGAACATCTTCGGGATGTCCTTGCCAAAGTAGATCTTGCTGTTGGAGGCAATCGCTCGGTACCTCAGCAGCTGCAGATACTCAGGGCTCAACTTCAGCTGCAATGGGACAAAAAAGGAGACGGGCTTTCATCAGCAACGGAAATTCAAAGATCAAATGACAGGGTAGCATCTAAAGAAAGACCAGGAATTTCTAAAGTGTGTTTCACATCCTCAGGATAACCCAAAAGGCTGCCCGGCCAATGCAGTACTTTTGAAATGAAGTCTACAGTTCTGGTCACCATGGTACAAGAAGGATATTTCAGCGACTGAAAGGATATAGTAGACAGCAACGAGAATGAGGGGAAAGAGGGATTGAATTCTGAGTGATCCTGTAAACTGGGCATGTTCTCACTGGAAAAGGGGTTGAGAATGATACGATTGCTGATGTTAGATTCGAAAGGTACGAGATAATGTCGACCATGGCAAGATATCTCACCTTGTTCCAAACAGTAGAACCAGAGGACAAGGCCTGTGCCTGAGGGATAAATTCAAAACTAATCTGCAGAAACACTGTTTCAGTGATCAATTTTTGGGACAGGATCCCGAGACAGGCAGTGGAAAAAATTAGTACTGATTTATTCAAATATAAATTAGATCAATTTCTTTCAGCAAAGAACATTTTGGGATCCAGAATATGAATGATTTGCCAAAGCTCTCCAGCAATGGGGGTTTTCCTTACCTCATGTCTGCATCTGTTGCAAACTCATTAACAGAGACTGATTTCTGTGACTGGTCAAAGACTCCATAATTTTTGCGTAATGCATCTACCAGGATGGTCAAAGGTGAACTGGATGGACCTTGATCTACTTTTGTCTAAAAATGCCTATGATTAAATCGGGCAAAGTGATTATTTGTTTTGTTGCCCAGTAAGGAGGGAGCCCGATGCAGGGTTGAAAGAATCTCTCACCCGGTTCGCTTCAGCCACTCGCTGTGCCGTGTAAAAATCTGCGTCTGCTCGAGCCTTCTCCCGTGCAACAAACACACCATCTGTAGGAGAGAGAAGGACAGGCAGTGAGTTAATTACATTGGCGCTACGGTAGAAGCTCCCTTTTGTTTATAAAAATAAGAACACATGTCGACTTGTCCCGACTCCCTCCACTGGCACTGATCTCTTGTGACACGAGCTCTTGGCAACTGCCCTCAAGTTTAACCCCTCTCTGCCCAGCCCATGCTCCATGGTTCCTTTGGGAGTGGGGGTGGAGGGGGAAGGGAGTGTGGATCCTATGCATTAACAAAGGGACTCTGTGCAATGTGGATATCAGGTGATGTGATGCCTCCATGGTGAATACCCACCTGTCATGCAGGCCCCCACCTGCCAAGAATGAGGCACATTAATTTTGTCATGAACACTGATTTTAAACTGTTACTGGAGTGTGGGGAGGATTTGTTGAACAGATCAGCCATGGCTGGAAGGGACATTTGCATATTGGCAGACTGTGTTTGAAAGGATAAAGCAGCCATTCAAAGAACAAAGAACAGTACAGCACAGGAACAGGCCATTCGGCCCTCCAAGCCTGCGCCGATCTTGATGCCTGCCGAAACTAACACCTTCTGCACATCCGGGGCCCATATCCCTCTATTCCCTTTCTATTCATATATTTGTCAAGATGTCTCTTAAACGTCTCTATCGTATCTGCTTCCACCACCTCCCCGGCACCAAGTTCCAGGCACTCACCACCCTCTGTGTAAAAATCTTGCCTCGCACATCCCCTCTAAACTTTGCCCCTCGCACCTTAAACCTATGTCCCCTAGTAACTGACTCTTCCACCCTGGGCAAAAGCTTCTGACTATCCACTCTGTCCATGCCGCTCATAACTTTGTAAACCTCTATCATGTCGCCCCTCCACCTCCGTCGTTCCAGTGAAAACAATCCGAGTTTTTCCAACCTCTCCTCATAGCTAATGCCCTCCAGACCAGGCAACATCTTGGTAAACCTCCTCTGTACCCTCTCCAAAGCCTCCACGTCCTTCTGGTGGTGCGGCAACCAGATATATCACGCAATATTCTAAGTGTGGCCTAACTAAGGTTCTGTACAGCTGCAACATGACTTGCCAATTTGTATACTCTATGTCCCGACCGATGAAGACAAGCATGCCGTATGCCTTCTTGACTACCTTATCCACCTGCGTTGCCACTTTCAGTGACCTGTGGACCTGTACGCCCAGATCTCTCTGCCTGTCAATACTCCTAAGGGTTCTGCCATTTATTGTATACTTCCCACCTGCATTAGACCTTCCAAAATGCATTACCTCACATTTGTCTGGATTAAACTCCATCTGCCATTCCCCGACATTCAACCCACAATGGACTTTTGATCACCAGATGTTGAAGGTGGGGGAGTTTGCATTCCAGGTTGACTGCTAAGATGGCCAAATACACAATCGGAAATGGTCAAACCAGCTGGTCACATGACTAACCTGCTGGGCAATCTGAGTTTTTAAAATTTGTACAAACAGTTTGGGCAGAAAGCAGAATGCTCCTGAACTGAGAAGATCTCTCCTGGCTGGCTCGCCACAGCCTCTCCTGCTCCCATCTCTTTCTCACCAGCTTCTGAATCCACTGAAGACACATGAACCCCAGGAGACAAAATTCTCCTACAGCCAACAAGGTTTAAGAATAATACTGGGTCCCAACAAAAAGCAAGATCTACCGACAATCAAGGACCCTACAGTGAGCTCGAAGACCTGTAACAAAAAACCTCCTCAGATATTGCCTCAAACTTTTCCACTTTATTTCTTCTGTTTTCTTTCTGTCTCTATCTGCATGTGTGTACTGGGTGTGCATGCTCGCGTGGGTGCATCATGTATCCGCAGGCGTCAACCGAATTAGAGTTTAAGTTTACTAAAATTTCACTGTTCTTCTTTAAACCTGAGAAAACCGGTTTGTGCTTGTTTATTTGCCTTATAATTGGAAAGCTGTGAACAAGGATTCACCAAAGGGGAATTAAAAACACGGTGTGTTTAAAATTAAGCCCTGTTACAGTAAGACCAGGTGAAGGCTGAAAGGGAACCCGAAACCTCTTTCCCACCTGTTAACAGCACCTGATACTCAGTATCTAGGATCACGTATGAAACATGGTTAGTCAGGCATGGCATCTGAAGAAGCTACTGCCCATACTGTAATTGAGTGCTGTCAGGAAAGCAGCGGAGAAATATTCACTCACCTTCAATCTCAGAAATCCTCTTCTCGGTTTCCTTCTCCATTATCATCTGTGCAAATGTAATCTCAGCCACTTGTGCGACTTTCTCTGCCTCTGCAATATGCAATAAAAGGTGAAAGTTACAAAACAGTCACTAGCCCCGACAGCGATATTCAAACCTGTACATCTACACGAACACAGAACATTTAGGGGAAGACACACTGATTTAAGTAAATGGCATGGATACAGTTAAAGCAGGTGAGTACATCAAAGTAAATTAGGACAGTAGAAGCAAAGGGAAATCTTAAACTGAAAGAGAAATCAGAAAGAGTATCCTCACACAACAAGTGAGGTTTGGAAAAATCTGCTGGGAGGAGAGTGCAAATGAATGCGTGACTGGAGCGATGGTGCAGGAGGCAGGGTTTTAGATTCCTGAGACAGTGGGACTGGTTCTGAGGAGATGGGGCCTGCAAAGGCCGGATGACCTGCAAGCACGGGTATTCATGTGGAAAGATGATGTTGAGGCGATAACGGAGACCTGGCTCAAAAAAGGGCAGGATCAGGTACTAAATATTCCTGCACAGAAGATATTCAGGAAAGATAGGGAAAGAAAGAAAGGAGATGGGGTGGCAATATTGATTTAAAATATTTCAGTGCTGGAGAGAGCATGTCCAAGACAGAATCTATTTGCTTACAGCTAAGCTTTTACAATATTGGGGGTATTCCATAGGCCACCAACTAGTGCAAAGGATGTAGAGGAACAAATTTGCAAGGAAATTACAGCAAGGTACAGAAAGAATAGTCACAATGCTGGGCGGGGGGGGGGGGGGGGGGGGGGCTTGAGTTATCCTAATATAGACTGGGATAGTAACAGTGCAAAGGGCTGGGGGGCAAGAGTTTCTACAGTGTGTTCAGGAGAATTCTCCACATCCGTATGTTTCCATCCAACGAGGAAGGAGGCATTGCTGGATCTGGTTCTGGGGAGTAAGGTGGGACAACTAGATCAGTCAGCACAGAGATCATAGTATCATAAAATTTAGGTTTGCTATGAAAAAGGACAAACAGCAATCCAGAGTAAAAAATAATAAAATCGGGTGAGAAAGGATCTGGTCTGTGTAAAATGGAATCAAACATTGGCAGGCGAGATTAATTGAACAATGGGCTGCTTTTAAAGAGGAGATAGTTCAGACACATTCCCATGATGGGTAAAGGCATGACAAATAAGTCAACAGGGAGAAATGATAGCGTAGTGGTATTGTCACTGAACCAGTCATCAAGAGGCCCAGGCTAATATCCTAGGGACATGGCTTCAAATCCTACCATGGCAGCTGGTGGAATTTAAATTCAATGAATTCATTAAAAAATCTGGAATTCAAAGTTAATCTCAGCAATGATGCCATGTAACTATCATCAATTGTTGTAAAAGTTCATCTGGTTCACGAATGTTCTTTCGAGAAGGAAATCTGCCACCCTTACCTGCTCTGACCTACATATGCCTTCAGACCCACAGCAATGTGGTTAACCCTTAACTGCTCTCTGAAATACAAGCCACATACTTGTCAAGGGCAGTTAGGGATGGGCAAGAAATGCTAGCCTTGCCAGTGACGCACACATCCATCAAAGAATCAAATAAAAAACAGGTCCCTGGATGACAAAAAAGAGAAAGATGAAGCAGAAAAAAGGGTGCGTCTGACAGATGTCAGATTGATAATATAAGAAAGTGTCAGGCTGAATATAGAAAGTTCAAAGGAAAGTTCAAAAGGAAATAAGAGCAAAGAGATTATGAGAAGAGAAGGTCAGCCAACAGAAAAGGACAGGGACAGTAATGGTAATGATACTGGACTGCTAATCCAGAGGACTGGACGAATACTGAAGAGACAGGAGTTCAAATCCCACCACAGTAGCTGGGGTAAATTTAAATTCAATTTATTAATAAATCTGCAATCAACTGCTCGTCTCATTAATCATGATCACCAAACTACTGGATTATTGCAAATACCCATCTGGTTCAGTAATGCCCTTCAGGAGAGGAAATCTGCTGTCTTAACCCAGTCTGGCCGACATGTGACTCCAGATCTACAGCAGTGTGACTGACTCTTAACTGCCCTATGAAATAGCCTAGCAAGCCACTCAGTTGGATCAGTTCACTGCAAAAGCACTGTGGATGTACCTACACCACATGGACTGTAGCAATTCAAGAAGGCGGCTCACCTTCTTCAATGGCAATACCTGTGTTGTTCACATCCCAATAAATACTTTTTAGAAAAAGGAGGAATAGTGCTGAATAGAGACCAAAAAGGAGATATATGCATGGAGGCAGAGGGCATGGCTGAGGGACAAACTACTTTATCTCTGTCTTCAGCAAGGAAGATGCTGCCCTCGTCAGAGTGAAAGAGGAAGTAGTTGGAATACTGGTTGAACTAAAAATTGTTGAAAAGGAGGTATTAGAAAGGCTGGCTGTACTTAAAGTTGGTAAGTCACCAGGACTGGGTCAGAGGCATACAAGGATACATAGTTAAGTAATGGTGGAATTTGCAGAGGCACAGGCCATAATCTTCCAATCCTCCTTAGATACAAGGGTGGTGCCAGAGGACTGGAGAATTGCATATGTTACACCCTTGTTCAAAAAAAGAGTACAAGGATAATCCCAGCAACTACAGGCCTGTTAGTTTAAACTCGGTGATAGGAATGCTTTTGGAAACGATAATCCAGGACAAAATTAACAGTCACTTGGACAAATGTGGATTAATTAAGGACAAACTGCACGGATTTTTTCAGGTCAAATAGCATTCAGCTAATAGATCGAGATTTTCAATAAGGGAACAGAGAGGGTTGATGAGGGTAATGCAGTTGCTGTGGTGGACATGGACTTCCAAAAGGCCCAAGTCATAGAGCCATTTACGGCATGGAACGCAGCTATTCGGCCCATCAAGTCCATGCTGGCTCTCCACAGAGCAATCCAGTGAGTCCTTCTCCCCCACTGAATCCCTGTCGCCTTGCAAGTTTATTTCTTTCAGGTGCCCATCCAATTCCTTTTGAAATCATGGATTGTCTCCACCACCCCCTCCACCATGGGCAGCGAGTTCCAGATCATTTCCACTCACTGCACAAAAATGTTCTCCTCACATTGCCCCTGCATCTCTTGCCCAAAACCATCAATCTACGTCCCCTAATCCTTGTACCATCAGTTAATGGGAGCAATATTTCCCGGTCTAACTTATCTAAGCCTGTCAGAATCTTGAACACCTCGTTCAAATCTCCCCTAAATCTCCTTTGCTCCAGGGAGAACAACTTCAGCTTTTCCAAGCTAACCTTGTAACTAAAATCCCCAACAATGGATCATTTTTGGTAAATCTCCTCTGCAACCTCTCAAAGACCCTCACATCTTTCCGAAAGTGTGATGACCAGAACAGGACGCAATGCACTAGTTGGGGCCTCACCAGAGCTTTATAAAGGTTCAGCACAGCTTCCCTGCTTTTGTACTCTATGCCTCTATTTTTGAAGCCCAAAATCCCGTATGCTTTATTCACTACTCTCTCACTATGTCCTGCCACTTCAAAGATCGATGCACATGCACGCCCAGATCCCTCCGTCCCTGCACACTTTTGAGAACTGTGCCATTAAGTCTATATTGCCTCACCCTATCCCTTAGAGGTTTACAAAGTTATGAGAGGCATGGACAGAGTGGATAGTCAGAAGCTTTTTCCCAGGGTGTAAGAGTCAGTTACTAGGGGACATAGGTTTAAGGTGCGAGGGACAAAGTTTAGAGGGGATGTGCGAGGCAAGTTTTTTTACACAGAGGGTGGTGAGTGCTTGGAACTTGGTGCCGGGGAGGTGGTGGAAGCAGATACGATAGCGACGTTTAAGAGACATCTTGACAAATATGAATAGGAAGGGAATAGAGGGATATGGGCCCCGGAAGTGCAGAAGGTGTTAGTTTCGGCAGGCATCAAGATCGGCGCAGGCTTGGAGGGCCGAATGGCCTGTTCCTGTGCTGTACTGTTCTTTGTTCTACCAAAATGCATCACCTCACACTGGTATGAAATTCCATCTGCCACATGTCTGCTTGTTCCTCTAACCTATCTATGTCCTGTTGCAGGCAGTTCGCATCATCCTCACTGTTTGCCACTCCTCCAAAATTGGTATCATCAGCAAATTTTGAAATTCTACTCTGTTTTCCAAGATCCAAGTCATTTATGTATAGGAAAAAAATGCAGTGGTTCCAACACTGAACCTTGGGGAACATCACTCTCTGCCATCCTCCAGTCTGAAAAACAACTATTTACCACGACTCGCTGTTTTCTATCCTTGAGCCAATTTTTATCGAATTGGATACTGACCCTTCTAGTCCATGAGCCTCAGTTTTGTTAATCAGCCTTTTATGTGGTACTTTATCAAACACTTTCTTAAAATCCATACAGACAACATCCACCGCATTCCTCTCATCAACCTTCTCTGTTACTTCATCAAAACATTCAAGCATGATCTCCCTTTTACAAATCCATGAAATCAAAACCTCTCCAAATGCCTGTTTATTTTTTTCTAAAACCTTACCCATCACTGATATTAAACTAACTGTCCTGTAGTTGCTAGGACTGTCCTTACACTATTTCGCAAACGTATGCCATTCTCCAAACCTCTTTGTCCCTAACAGGACCCACCCCACTTCTTACTACCCGCTTACTATTTACATGCCAGCAGAAGATTTTGGGGTTCCCTTTTATGTTGACTGCCATTCTATTCACATATTCTCCCTTTTGCCAGTCCTATTTTCCTCTTCCGGTACCCTCTCAACTTATTGTATTTGGTCTGCTTCTCACCTGACATGCATCATACATCATTCTTTTTCATCATAATCTCTACCTCCCTCATCATTCGAGCAGCCCTGTTTCTCGTTCCTCTACCTTTCACCTGGAATGCAGAGTGGCTGAAAATGGAAGACAGAGTAGGTGAAAGGATTGCAAGTTCGATATATATGATCCAGGTTCAAGGTTAGCTAAAGACAGTAAAATTGGAGACAGAGGGCCAGAGTGAGATGGAGCAGTAATTGCAGTGTTTGGATCGATGTGGCGTCAAGGGGGAAAACATGAGTTTCAATAGTTGTTGAGGAAAGACAGAGCTGTTCTGGGGAGAGGGAAGTGGGTGATTTGGAGAAGTGAAATTGGGGATAGAGTAAGGAAGAAGGACAGGGTGCGTGAGCAGCTGAAAGAAGGGAGTGTTGGAGGAAGTTACCTTGTCGCATAGAGGGAAGTGAGTTGTGGGGAGGAGAAGTGGGGGGTGAGGTTAAGGAAGAGTGGGAAAAAAAAGAATTGGGAGTTGCAGCTGAATGGACTGGTGCAAGAATATAGGGAATTCCTCACAAAGGTAGTGGGATTAGAGTCTGGCTCGTTTTTCGGCGGGCGCGAACAAGATGGGCCAAGTGGCCTCTTGCTGTGCCGTAAACCTTCTTCGTCCTTGTTGGAATGTTCCTCGCCTGTACCTGAAGCATCTCTTCCGTAAAGATTCACCCATTGTGCCGTTACAGATTTTTCCATCAGTCTTTGGTTCCATTTTACATTTTATCCTGGCTAGATTCCTTCTCATCACATTAAAATTAGCCTCTTCCAATCTAGCCATTCAACCTTATATCGTTCCTTGCTTTTCTGTATTATGAGTCTAAACTGTATGATATGATGATCACTCTTAGCCAAATGCTGCCCCCCAGATACTTGGCCCACTTCATTTTCCCAGCACCAGATCCAGCAATGCCTCCTTTCCAGCTGGGCTGAGAACTTACTGAATCAAGCAAGTTCTCCTGAACACAATTCAGAAATTCCTCCACCTCCTTTCACTTCACTCTAAAATTGTCCCAATCGATATTTAGGTAATTAGAGTCCCCCAGTATCACCACTCAATAGTTCTTACACATCTCTGTGATGTCCTTTCATATTTGCTCCTCTATCTCTCTCCACTTGGAGGCCGAAAGAATACCCCATCATGCGATCATCTCCTTTTTTGCTTCTCAACTCAAACCAAATAGTTTCTGCCTTTGCCCCCTCAAGGGCATTCCTCCTTCCAACACTACAATGTCTTCCCTAACCAGTGCTGCCACCCCACCTCCCACCACCTGAGGCGGCAAGTTCTTAAACACGAGCCAAGTTTTTAATGTTGGTGCTACACACACCATCTGCAAACTTCCCTCCCTGAAAAGCACAGCCAGATCCAGACAGGAATGTGGCTCACATCCCAAGGAAAACAACGGAAAACCCTGGACACAGTTTCCGCCAATTCATGGGGGCGCAAGAAATTGGCAGAGTTTAAGTGAAATAATTAAAAATAAGTGGAGGAGACTAGAGCCTTGCTGCAACATTGCTGTTTTCACTGCTTTCAAAAAAAAATCCCCGAAACCTTCGGGCCTATTAGGCTGAAATCTACAGAATCTAAAGCAGAGGAAGTAGTTAACACATTCAATCACCGTGCAGGATAATTGTTCGGTGACGGAGAGCTATCAAAGCCAGGCTGATAAACTGCTGAGAACTTTCCAAGTCTGTAACCTAGTCCCGAGCTGCAGACATGTCTGATGAGACTCTATCGGCATGCGAAGTGAGGGGGAGGAGGAAAAAGGAAGTAGTGAACAATAAACTTGCGAAATAAAAACAAATAGCAGGAGGATGTTCAACTAGACACTCGTAATCTGTATGGTATTCCAGTGGTCAACAGCGAGACACAAGATGACTATTTGCAGAAACAGGAACTGCTACAAAATCAGAAAGACAGCAGAAAAGCGATGTCCTTTCTTTGGACTGAGGTGGCAGGTTTTGAACACAGGCCTAATTCTTCAGTTGGGCTGCACACACCAGCCTTTTGATTCAACAAACCTGTCCCTTTTTCACAGATCAACCCCATCTACCCATCGTAACCCTTGACCCCATGCTCCAACCGTGAACCCTGGCACCACCCTCTCACCATCACCCTCAACCCCACTCTCCCACCTTAAACCTGGACCCCAGGGACCCACCATAACCCTCGACTCCTTATCCACCGTAAACCTCAAAGCCACGCTCCTCCAATCATACTCGGCCCCACCCTCCCACCATAAACGTTGACCCCAATTACTCCAAGTAACCCTCGGCCCCACCCAGCCACCCACTGTAACCCGCGATCCCACTGTCCCACCACTTTTAGCTGCATATATTGACACTGCTCTATCCTGACCAGAACAGCGCTGATTGGGTAATTGCTCTGTCAATCATGTCTGCAGGAATGCAACCATTCTCCACTTGCTGTAAAGATCACTCTTTTATCAGGACAAGTTGAAGTTGTACAGACTGTTTTTTAAATAGACCCTGTAGACTGTTAGCTGTCATGTGCTGTTTAAATGGACTCTGTTTACTGCCGTGCACTGTTTAAATAGACTGTTTACTGCCGTGCACTGTTTAAATAGACTGTTTGCTGTCATGTACTGTTGAAATAAACTGTTGTTGTGCACTGTTTAATTAGACTCTGTTTGCTGCCGTGTGCTGTTTACAGACTTTGTTGGCTGTAACTCCAGCCAAGCCTCCAGGTTGCTGACACATTGGTGCCAACGGACACTTTTTTTCATCCATGATACCATCCCTCCCCATCCCCCCCGCTAAATATATTTGAACCCTTTTCACAGTGAATAAGTTTATTCGGGTTCCTTCATACGCTTGAAAACTTCAAAAACTCCACAGAGGAGCAAAGTTAACCTTAACCTTTCCATGTACCAGATTCCCAACAGCCATGAACAGATCCAAAATGAAGTGCAACACTGAGAAATGTAGAGTTTACACTGGAATTAAAAGGCGAGAGAGAGGTTGCGTTTAAACGGGAGATTGAAAGAGATTTACTGAATGTTACAAGTGAGCACTGACCGATGAGTGCTTTCTTCCGCTCAGTCTCAGCTTCCTTCTCCACCACCTTCTGTTTCTGCGCTGCAATCAGTAATTTTGTCTTTTCACTCTCCCTGTGGGATGAACCAAGGAGAAGGCACAATCAGGAGCTGCACTCTGAACCAACATAAATTTACTCCAAAAGGGTATCATGTCTAAACAGCAGAGTATGGACCTACACCCCAGGGAACACTGCAAAGATATCACAGAAGTTGCTTTGTGTGACTGTAATATGCACCATTATCATAAGATTGAAGGTAGGCTGATCAAGGTTTTGAAAATAATAAAGGGATGCAAGACGATAGATATGGAGAGACTATTTTCTCTGGTGGGGAAGTCAAGTACGAGAGGACATAAACTTAAAATTAGAGCCAAGTCATTCAGGGTGGGAAGCACTTCTTCACACAAAGGGTAATGGAAATCTGGAACTCTACCCCCACCAAAAAAGATGTTGAGGCTGGGGCTCAATTAAACATTTCTGCTTTCCAACATTGCAGGTGTGAGCAGAAAGAAATTCTCATCGTTGGGAAGTGCTGCAAACAAGTCGGCAGGTTTGGAACCGAACCTGCATTCCAAACGTTTGGAGTACATCAGGGAGTCCGTGTCTCTGTTCTTCAATTGCCAACCAGCAGGAATACATTTTGACAACTGCTTTTTTCTCTTCCCTTTGAAATGTTAGCTGCGGTTCAATGGATAGCAATCAGCTTTGAAGGTCAGGGTTCAAGTCCCACTCCAGAGGCTCGAGCGCATAAACTAGGCTGACAGTCCCAGTCCGGTACTGAGGGAATGCTGCACAGTCAGAGGTGCTGTCTTTCACATAAGACATAAACCAAGGCCCTGTCCGCCATCTCAAGTAGGCATAAAAGATCCCATTGCACCACTGAGAAAACAGTGGGGAAATTCTCCCTGGTGTCCTGGAAAATATTTATCCCTCAACCAACACTGAACATATTATCTGCCTGTTTAGTGCACTGATGATTTTGCGATCTTTCTGCTCACAAATTGGCTTGACTTCCTGCTTTACAACAGTGACTACACTTCCAAAGTAATTGGCTGTAAAGCGCTTTGAGACATAGAAACATAGAAAATAGGAGCAGGAGTAGGCCATTCGGCCCTTCGAGCCTGCTCCGCCATTCATTATGATCATGGCTGATCATCCAACTCAGTAGCCTTGTACCGCTTTTGCCCCAAACCCTTTGATCCCTTTTACCCCAAGAGCTATATCTAACTCCTTCTTGAAAACATACAATGTTTTGGCCTCAACTGCTTTCTGTGGTAGCAAATTCCACAGGCTCACCACTCTCTGGGTGAAGAAATTTCTCCTCATCTCAGTCCCGAAAGGTTTACCCCGTATCCTTAGACTATGACCTCTGGTTCTGGACTCCCCCATCATTGGGAACATCCTTCCTGCAACTACCCTGTCAGGTCCTGTTAGAATTTTATAGGTTTCGATGAGATCCCCCCTCACTCTTCTGAACTCCAGCGAATGTAATCCTAACCAACTCAATCTCTCCTCATACGTCAGTTCCGCCATCCCAGGAATCAGTTTGGTAAACCTTCGCTGCACTCCCTCTATAGCAAGAACATCCTTCCTCAGATAAGGAGACCAAAACTGCACACAATATTCCAGGTGTGGCCTCACCAAGGCCCTGTATAATTACAGCAAGACATTCCTGCTCCTGTAATCGAAGCCTCTCGCTATGAAGGCCAACATACCATTTGCCTTTTTTACCGCCTGCTGCACCTGCATGCTTACCTTCAGCGACTGGTGTATGAGAACATCCAGGTCTCACTGCATATTTCCCTCTCTCAGTTTATAGCCATTCAGATAATAATCTGCCTTCCTGTTTTGCTACCAAAGTGGATAACCTCACATTTATCCACATTATAATGCATCTGCCATGCATTAGCCCACTCACTCAACTTGTCCAAATCACCCTGAAGCCTCTCTGCATCCTCATCACAACTCACCCTCCCACCCAGTTTTGTGTCAACTGCAAATTTGGAGATATTACATTTAGTCCCCTCATCTAAATCATTCATGTCTATTGTCAATAGCTGGGGTCCTAGCACCGATCCCAATGCATCCACTATTTCTAGGGCCACTTCCTTAAGTACCCTGGGATGCAAATCATCAGGCCCTGGGGATTTATCAGCCTTCAATCCCATCAATTTCCCCAACTCCATTTCTCTACTAATACTGATTTCTTTCAGTTCCTCTCTCTCACTAAACCCCGTGTTCCCCAACATTTCTGGTATGATATTTGTGTCCTCCTTTGTGAAGACAGAACCAAAGTATGCATTTAGTTGGTCAACCATTTCTTTATTCCCCAGAATAAATTCCCCTGTTTCTGACTGTAAGGGACCTACATTTGTCTTCAACAATCTCTTTCTCTTCACATACCTATAGAAACTTTTACAGTCAGTTGCATCCTGAGGTCATCAAAGGTGTTACAGAAATACAGAAGGTTGCGGGACCCTGTCTGCTCCAGTGAACACTCAGCCTAAGCTAAGGCTCAACTATCGGGTAGTTGGACATCTGGGACCTGTTGGCAATGAGACCAAGCGAAGCCTTCATAAAATCCAGATACATTTTTTAAATCACACCAATGAGTAAGGGGCCTATCTGAACAGATTTCTAACTTCATGTGGAGTTGTCCAAACTCACATCAATTCATAGTTTCTCCGGATGGTTTCTGGAATGTTGGGCTTGGTCACACGGACTGCCTGTGGAGAAACAGGAAATGAAAGTCAGGAAAATACCACAGGCTTACGGTGGCAAGGCTGGTGCTGTTACGAGAGTGGTACGAGGTACAGTGTGGAGTTGTACCATCAGCTCTGCACTACTCTCAAAAGGAAGAGGAGAAAACGCTGACACTTTGTGGGTTTTAGGCACCAACACCAAGTGCAAATGAGACTGCAGATCCATTCTGGAGCTCCCAATTCGACACATGATACAACAAGCCGTTTCGCTTATACTGCCTCGCACAACTCATGGTCTCCGGTTTCCCATCACATCCGACAGCACTCTATACACTGCCGTACCAATGCCAGACATGCAGCACAGGATTAATCAGTGAAGAGAAACTCACATGGATAATCAGTCCGGGAGCCATAGCTGTTAAATCTTGTTGCAGTGCCAACTTCAGGTCTTCGTCTATCCGATCTGACAAAACAAGAAACCAGTCTCACCACCAAGAGCGACTGTATCTGGTGTTGGCTCTCATCCCCCATTCCTCCAACATCTTCCTCCCCCAACACCAGCCGATAACTCTTACCAAACAGTTCGATGTAGACCTCCTGCAGGGTGTGCACGCTACAGAACTGATTCAGCTCATGATGAATCTTGTTGAAGATCAGTGTCTTGTCGTAGTCTGCTGTGAAGTTCCTCACGATGTCGTACACTGAAGACAACAATTTCAAACAACTGTTAAATTCCAAACCAGATCACTTTGATGAGGCCCCAACAAAATGCATCAGACATCTTCATATATACAGATCTAAAGGCACTGGAGTATATGCAAGAAAGATTCAC
Organism: Heterodontus francisci; assembly: GCF_036365525.1. NCBI lineage: Eukaryota > Metazoa > Chordata > Chondrichthyes > Heterodontiformes > Heterodontidae > Heterodontus > Heterodontus francisci. The sequence goes on from NC_090417.1 coordinate 18,123,218, forward strand.
AAGGATGATACCAGAACTGTGAGGTTATAACTAACAGGAAGAGTGAAGAGGAAAGAGAAGGCTGAAGGGGTGACTTGATAGAAGTCTTCAAAATTATAAACAGGTTCGACAGGGTAGACGTAGAGAGAATGGATCCACTCGTGGGAGGGACCAAAACTAAATGTCGTCAGTATAAGACAGTCACTAATAAACACAAAGGAAATTCAAGAGAAACCTCTTTACCCAGAGAGTGGTGAGAATGTGGAACTCACTACCACAGGTGGTGGTTGAGGTGAGTAGTATAGATGTATTTAAGGGGAAGCTGGATAAACAAATGAGTAAGAAAGGAATAGAAGGATATTTAGATTTAGATATACAGCACAACCACCCATTTATACTAATCCTACACTAATTCCATATTCCTACCTGTCCCTATATTCCCCTACCACCTACCTATACTAGGGGCAATTTATAATGGCCAATTTACCTATCAACCTGCAAGTCTTTTGGCTGTGGGAGGAAACTGGAGCACCCGGAGGAAACCCACGCAGACACAGGGAGAACTTGCAAACTCCACACAGACAGTACCCGGAATTGAACCCGGGTCGCTGGAGCTGTGAGGCTGCGGTGCTAACCACTGTGCCACCCCATATGTTGATAGGGGAGATGAAGTAGTGGTGGGAAGAGGCTCGTATGGAGCATAAATACTGGCATGGACGTCGGGCTGAATGGCCTGTTTCTGTGCTGTAAATTGTCAATTCTTTTTATTCGTTTGTGGGATGTGAGCATTGCTGGCGAGACTTGCCTTTGATGCCCATCCCTCATTGCCTTTGACAACTGAGTGGCTTGCTGGGCCATTTCAGAGGGCAGTTAAGAGACAACCACATTGCTGTGGGTCTGGAGGCACACGTAGGACAGACCAGGTAAGGATGGCGGATTTCCTTCCCAAAACGACATCAGTGAACCAGATGGATTTTTATGACAATCGATGATAGTTTCATGGCACATTACTGAGACTAGCTTTCAATTCCAGATTTTTTTTAAATTAATGAATTGAATTTATTCATCGTGAAATTAAATTCCACCAGCTGCTGGGGTGGGATTTGAATCTGTGTCAGCAGGGCATTAGCCTGGATCTCTAGATTACTAGCTCATGACAATACCCCAACGCCACCATCTCTCCCTTTCCTCGAGTCATATTTACTTAAAAGCTCGCACTTACATAGCAGCTAACCTCAGGACACCACAAGGTGCTTCCAGGGCAATGAATTATGTTGGAAGTGAAGTCTGTGTTGTAATGTAGGGGAAGGTGGCCAGTTCACACTGACAAGTTATTGACCTGAAACATGAACTGTGTTTCTTACTCCACAGATGTAAAGGCCTGCGACCCGACTCAAACCTGACGGGACCCAACGACATGCCGGGTTCAGGTTGGGTCGGGTCACTCTTCCTGGTCCGGCTTTCGGGCTCAGATCAGGTCAGGTCCGGGTCGGACACACACAGTACTACCTTTTGCTCTGCTGGGAGGAAAAGGGAAGTTCAGTAAGTACGCGTCAAAATTTGAAAAGCCTGCCAGAGCTGGGAGTCTGGGACGTCAAGGAAGGAAACGTGCATTTGGACTCCACAGACTCTGAGTCTGCACAGTGAGCGAGTTAGCGTCTCTGTGACGTCATCGCGCTCATGCTGCAACTTCCTTCCATTCCATTCCATCCATCCAAAAGTGGTAAGTACAATGAGCACACTATGGATGTAAAACAAATGCTGTCAACTGGAGAAAGTGAACATTCTGGTGGTCAGATCGGGCTTGGGTCAGGTCAGGCACAGGGAAAAATGGAAGGACTTGGGCCGTGTCGGGTTCGGGTCGGGTTTTTCTTTTCCAGACCGAAGCAGGCCTTTACACAGATGCTGCCTGACCTAAGTATTTCCAGCATTTTCTCTTTTTATTCTAAGTTATCAGTTAATTTATTCTGGGAGCCGATTGAGGGATATATGTTTTTTATAAAACTGTGCAGCGGTGGTTTGAGAGCAAATATTCTCCATGCCGAGGACCTACTTTGTTTTAAAAAGGATAGTCTAATGACCATGACTTGTACGTTGAATGGAACAGAGCTGGCTGCAGTTTCAAACAGCTTGACGCCAGCGTCTGGTGGCTGAAACATGCTCCTGCAAGTAATGTGGAACAAGCACTGGCCACTGTCCTTTCCAACAATGACACGGAATCACTCAGATTTACAACACTTTACACTTATATAGCACCTTTAAGATAGCAAAACATCCCAAAAAGCTTCACAGGAGTGTTATCAGACAAAGAGTGACATTGAACCTCAAAAGAAGATATCAGCACAGCTGACCAAAGATAAATCTTAGGGAATGTGTTAACAGGAGGAGAGAGAGAGAGAGAGGGGTAGAGAGATGGAGGCGTTGAGGGAGGGAACTCCTGAGCTTCGGGCCCAGGCAGCTGAAGGCAAGGCCACCAACGGTGCTGCAATTGAAATCAGGGATGTTCAAGAGGCCAGAATTAGAGCAGCTCAGGTATCTGAGAGTGTTGTCGGGTTGGAGGAGGAGGAGTGAGGCCATGGAGATATTTGAAAACAAGAATGATAATTTTTAAATCGAAGTGCTGCTGGAATGGGAGTCAATGTCGGTCAGTGAGCACAGGGGTGATGGGTGAACAGGACTTGGTGATGGGCGAACAGGACTTGGTGATGGGCGAACAGGACTTGGTGATGGGTGAACAGGACTCGGTGATGGGTGAACAGGACTCGGTGATGGGTGAACAGGACTTGGTGATGGGTGAACAGGACTTGGTGATGGGCGAACAGGACTTGGTGATGGGCGAACAGGACTTGGTGATGCGTGAACAGGACTTTGTGCGAGTTTGGATACAGCCAGCAGATTTACAGATGAACTGAAATTTACAGAAGGTGGAAGTTGAGAGGCCAGCCAGGAGAGCATTGGAGAGCAGGAGTCTGGAGCTAACAAAGATACAGGATGTGGGTTTCAGCAGTGGGTGGGCTGATGCAGGCAAAGAGACAGGTAATGTGGTGCTGATACAGCTGCTGCAAGCTGCTTACCTGCACTCGGAATGAGGAAATTCACCACTTCTATTCTATCGAAGTAGATCATGACACCACCGCTTGCAGGGGAGAAGAGGAAAGCAAAAGATTAATGTTGCTCTAATTTTAGCAACTTACCATTTAGAACCTTCCCTGAGTCCCACATGTTTTGGTGGCAGCCCTCTTTATTGGGGAGTTTTGGTTCGGGTCATTGAGCAGCTATGATCTTCCACCCCTTTGCACGAGATGAGATCACTGAGAACCAACAGGGTGAAAGGTCAGAGCGTTGAGGGCACCTTTGCTGTGCTCAAGCAGGGACATAAATCAGAGCATAATCTGACTCTGGAGACAAGGGAAGTGAAAGCCTCCTCACCAGTGGTCTCACATTGTTAGGAGTTGACTCCACATGGAGTGTAACTTGAACGGGGTGGTAGGTCAGGTTTAAAAAGTTCTCAGAGGACACACACGGACCAACACAAGCGCACACAAAACCCATATGGAGTTAATTTCATCTTTAATGCAGAGAAAAACAGCTCCCTTAAGGAGACAGAGGCTCCCAGGGAAGCAAAATCCGTGTCGTTACACGTGACCCTGAGTGAGACAGACTACCCTGTTACAGTTACTGCATAAGATGCAATAGAGCATTGGAAACCACAAGAAGTTCATCATTCTGCCCCAAGAGCCTGCAAAAAGCACACTTAAATCACCGGACTCGGGTTGAAACTAATAAATCGGATTTATTCACATGTAGGACGATTACACAGAAGCAGCAATTCCTTGACGGCGCCCATGTTTAGTAAATGATAAAGATGGAACCAGGCCACATGGAATTAAATTGATCCTTCTATTGTTCCTGTGAGTGCGAAGAGAATCAAGAAGGAGCGATAGCAAGTCAAATGCACAACACAAATACGTACCTTGTGCCACAAGGAACATTTTTCACTTCGTCTGTCTGCACAGTATTCTGAAAGACAAAGGGTTAAATTAAAATTTGTATTGCCTTAGAAAAAGGAGAGACAGCTAGTTGCTGGTTACACAGGGCAGGAACATCACAAGACATTTTGTCCAGACAATCCCTGGACACTGGCTTAAAACTGCAGAGCGTGCTGAGAAATTGGATTCCAAAAACAAACTAAACAAGCTCAACCATCCTTGGAGAGGGTGCAGAGGAGATTTCCCAGAACGGTACAGGGGTTGAGGGAACTCAGTTACGTGTATCTCTTTACCAGAGAAGGTTAAGGTGAGATCGAATAAGAGATCAGCATGTAAAATTAAAGCGCATGGGACTGGGGGTAGTGTATTGCGATGGATAGAAAATTGGTTGGCGGACAAGAAAACAAAGAGTAGGGATAAATGGGTCTTTTTCCGAATGGCAGGCAGTGACTAGTGGGGTACTGCAGGGATCAGTGCTAGGACCCCAGCTATTCACAATATATATTAAAGATTTAGATGAGGGAACTAAATGTAATATCTCCAAATTTGTAGATGACACAAAACTGGGTGGGAGGGTGAGTTGTGAGGAGGATGCAGAGAGGCTTCAGGGTGATTTGGACAAGTTGAGTGACTGGGCTAATGCATGGCAGATGCAGTATAATGTGGATAAATGTGAGGTTATCCACTTTGGTAGCAAAAACAGGAAGGCAGATTATTATCTGAACAGCCATAAACAGAGAGGGGAATATGCAGCGAGACCTAGGTGTTCTCATACACCAGTCGCTGAAGGTCAGCATGCAGGTCCAACAGGCAGTAAAAAAGGCAAATGGTATGTTGGCCTTCATAGCGAGAGGATTCGAGTACAGGAGCAGGGATGTCTTGCAGCAATTATACAGGGCCTTGGTGAGGCCACACCTGGAATATTGTGTGCAGTTTTGGTCTCCTTATCTGAGGAAGGATGTTCTTGCTATAGAGGGAGTGCAGCGAAGGTTTACCAGACTGGTTCCTGGGATGGCGGGAATGAAGAAAGAGGAGAGATTGAGTCAGTTAGGATTATATTCACTGGAGTTCAGAAGAGTGAGAGGGGATCTCATAGAAACCTATAAAATTCTAACAGGACTTGACAGGGTAGATGCAGGAAGGATGTTCCCGATGGTGGGGGAGTCCAGAACCAGGGGTCATAATCAAAGGATACGGGGTAAACCTTTCAGGACTGAGATGAGGAGAAATTTCTTCACCCAGAGAGTGGTGAGCCTGTGGAATTCACTACCACAGAAAGCAGTTGAGGCCAAAACATTGTATGTTTTCAAGAAGGAATTAGATATAGCTCTTGGGTCTAAAGGGAATCAAAGGGTTTGGGGCGAAAGCCAGAACAGGTTACTGAGTTGGATGATCATAATGAATGGCGCAGCAGGCACGAAGGGCCGAATGGCCTACTCCTGCTCCTATTTTCTACGTTTCTATGAATACAGATGCTCAAAATTCTGAAGGATTTTGATGGAGTAAATAAGGAGAAGCTGTTTCCACTAACAGGAGGGTCGGTAACCAGACAGCTCAGATTAAAGGTAAGTGGGAAAGCAACTAGAGGCGAGACAAGAGAATTTTCTTGAAGAAACGAGTCGTTACGATGTGGAATGTGCTGCCTGAATGGGCAGTGGAAGCAGATTCAACAGGAACATTGAAAAGGGAATTGGATAGCTCTGTGAAAAGGAAAAACATTTGCAGGGCTATGAGGAAAGTGCAGGCAAGTGGGCCAAACTGATCCCAGGAAGCACAGTTAAACCAATTAGATTTCAACCAGGGCACAATGAGGTGGGAATTTTGATGCTTGCTACGTGTTTGTACTGATGCCCAGTACCGTTCTGGCTGTAACATAACTATAGAACCCACCTGTACTGCTTTGAAGGTGGTGATAAAGGGGAGCATCAGATGGAATCCTGGACCACTCGTTGCCTTCAACAATGCACCACCCCTAAGGAAGAATGAAAACAATTAGAGAGCCCAATGACCAGTGGGGGAACAACAGAGTAATTCGACAAACTTCACTCAAAAATATTCAAGAAATATTTTTTCTAAACTCGAAAGCAGCCTCATTCCGACAATACAGATCTCCCTTCTTGCAGTAACCTCACCGAGATCATTGAGGCAATTTTAACCCAACCGTCCCAGCAGGAACGCTGACGGGATCAAGAAGGGATTTTCAACCTCCTCTGACTTACTATGACTGTTATGCTGTTCTGAATACATAATTCAATATCCTATTGATTTAAAAACAGAAAATGCTGTAAATATTCAGCAGGTCAGGCAGAATCTGTGGAGAGAGAAACAGAATTAATGTTTCAGGTCGATGACGTTTTATCAGGACTGGAGATACTTAGATATAACAGGTTTTAAGGAAGTACAAAGATGGTGGCGGGGGCAGGATGGAAGAACAAAATAGAAGGTCTGTGATAGGGTAAAAAGGAGATTTAAATGAAAAAAAGGGATGATGGTGCAAGGCAAAAGGAGATGGTAATGACACCAGTAAAGAAACAAAGATGGGCCGAGTGGAGGTGTCAATAGGGAAAGTGGAATCACCATCAACAGCTGCTACCCCAAAACAAATGGGAGCAGAGTTTATGATCTGAACTCAGCGTTGAGCCCCGAAGGTTATAAAGTGCCTAAACGATAGATGAGATGCTGATGGAAGATCACAGACCAGAAACGTTCACTCTGTTCCTCTCTCCACAGATGCTGCCATAACTGCTATTTCCCGCACTTTGTATTTTTATTTCAGATTTCCAGCATCCGTCATATTTTGCTTTTATTTTAGCTAAAGTAAGTGTTGGTCCCTCAGAGGATGAGACTGGATAATTCATAATGGGAAACAAGGAAATTGCAGAGACTTTGAACAAGTATTCTGGACCTGTCTTCACAGTGGAAGACATAAAAAACATCCCAAGAATAGCAGAAAATCAAGAGGCAAAAGGGAGGGAGGAACTTGAAGCAATCACTGAGACGAGAGAAAAAGTACTAGAAACACGAATGGGACGGAAGGCTGACAAGGCCCCTGGACCTGATGGCCTGCATCCTAGCATCTTCAAAGAAGTGGCTGCAGAGATTGTGGATGTATTGGTTCACAGTCTTCCAAAATTCTCTCGATTCTGGAAAGGTCCCAGCGGACTGGAAAACCACAAATATAACACCTCTATTCAAGAAATGATGGTGGGGTGGGGGGGGTGGGGGGGGGCGGGTGTTGGTGATGGAAATCAGGAAACTATATGCCGGTTAGCATAACATTGGTCATGAGGAACCCGCGAAAATCCACGATGAAGGAATCAGGAGCAGGGAATTTAGAAAATCGGAATGCAATCAGGCAGAGTCAACATGAAAGGGAAATCGTGCTTGACCTGTTTATTCGAGTTCTTTGAGGATGGATCCAGCAGGGTGGATAAAGGGGAACCAGCAGATGTAGTGTATTTGGATTTCCAAAAGGCAATCGACAAGGTGCCACATAAAAGGTTACCACACAAGATAATAGCCCGTCGTGTTGGGGGTGATATATTGGCGTGGACAGAAGATCAGCTAACTTAACATGAAACAGAGAGTCGGGATAAATGGGATATTTTCAGGTTGGCAAACTGTAACCAGTGGAGTGCCACAGGCAGCAGTGCCGAGACCGCAACTATTTACGAACCACATTAATGACTTGGAAGTACGGACCAAGTCTATTGTAGCCAAATTTGCAAATAATCCAAAGATTGGTAGTAAAGCAAGGTGTGAGGAGACGACAAAGTGTCTGCAAAGAGATTCAGATAGGTTAAATGAGTGGACAAAAATGTGAGGTTCCCACTTTGGCAGGAATAGAAAAGTAGAATATTACTTACAGGGAGAGAGACTGCAGAATGCTGCAGTACAGAGGGAAACATTCTCTCAGCACGGGTATCCTTGTACATAGATTGCGAAAAGTTAGCATTCAGGTACAGCAAGTAATTAGGAAGAAAACTGGAATGTTGGCCTTCATTGTAAGAGGGATGAAACAAAGAAGTAAGGAGGTCTTGCTGCAGCTGTACAGGACATTGGTGAGATCACACCTGCAGTACTGCATACAGTTTTAAGGAGGGATACACTTGCATTGGAAGCAGTTCAGTGAAGGCTCACTAGGCTGATTCCTGGTTTGTCTAATGAGGAAAGTTGAGCAAGGTGGGCCTACACTCATTGGAGTTTAGAAGAATGAGAGGTGATCTGATTGAAACAGAGAAGATTCTGAGGGGCTTGACAGGCTAGATGCTGAGAGGATGTTTCCCCTCATGGGGGAATCTAGAACAAGGGGCCAGTTTCAAAATAAAGGGTCTCATTTTTGAGACTGAGATGAGCAGGAATTTCTTCTCTCTGAGGATCATTAATCTCTGGAATTCTCTTCCCCAGAGGGCAGTGGAGGCTGGGTCATTCAAGACTGAGTTCGACAGATTTTTGATCTACAAGGCACAGGCAGGAAAGTGGAGTTTAGGCCACAATCAGATTAGCAATGATCTTATTAAAAGGTGCAACAGGCTCAAGGGGCCGAATGGCCTACTCCTGCTATTTATGTTCTTATGATGGCCATTAAAGTACCGGAGAAACGCGTGAGGGAGGGAGCCTGAGTAAGACTGGAACAAAGAATGTTCCACCTATCCCACAAAAATGCAGGCATGACTGGGACCCATATGGCTTCCCAAAGCGACATCTTTTATTTGGAGGAAGTGAGTGAAGATAAAGGAGAATTTATTCCACATGGTTTCTCTGATTGCCGCTCTGCATTGGTTGTGCAGGTTGAGTCCAGTGAGACTTTTCCATCTCTTGGAATTCCCTCCTTTCCTACTTCAGCCCCAGACATCGAATGAGAAGTGTCTATTTCTCCTCCCTTTCTCTTTACATTTCACCCACCAATACTCTGCTTTTGACCAAATCACTCTGCAGTTTCCAGCTGCCACCTCAGTCTCCAATTCTCTTCCAAGTTTGGCATTTTGACGTAACTGTAAATATGTGCGCTCCCGTGAGGCCTGAACGTGGAAAACAAAAAGGAACCCGAGTATCCAGTGTGACCTGGGGGAGATCAAGCCTCACCTGTAGTAAACGGCAATGTGACCCTCTTCGACTTTGTGCACAGAGGAGAAGATCATGGCAGCAAGGATGGCAGCAGTGGCCGCCACGACTGAACTGAGCTGCACCATCGCCAACAATCTGCAGAGTGGCAGAAAATAAAATTACATTGAGTCGACAGCACAGAAACAGGTCATGCAGCCCAACCAGTCTGTACCCATTTTTATGCTCCTTATGAACTCCCAATGGGCAGATCCTTCTATTCCTTTCTCCCTCAACGGTTTATCCAGCTTCACCTTACATGCATCTACGCTATCCTTTCCAATTACTCCGTGGTAGCGAGTTCCATATTCTCACCACTCTGAGTAAAGAAGCTGCTCCTGAATTCCTATTGGATTTATTCTTGATTATTTTACATTTATGACCCCGAGTTCTGATCTCACCCTGAAGTGGAAACATCTTCTCCAAGTCTAGCCTATCAAACTCCTTCAGAATATGAAAGACCACTATCAGGTCATCCATCAGCATTCTCTTTTCGAGAAAAGTGCCCCAGCCCTTTCAATTTTTCCTGATGGATTTAACCGCTCAGTTCTGGTATCATCTGTGGAGATCCTTTAGCACCTTCTCCAATACCCTTTCTATAATTTGAAGAACAGAACTGTGCGATGTGCTGCAAGTGTAATCCAACCAAGGCCCTGTACAGGTTTCACCTCAAGAATTCTAGAATTGCTTCCTTTCCCTTTTTATGACCTTGACAACCGCCATCACGACTTTCAGTGATATGTTTATCTACACCTCCAGATCTCTTTGCTCCAACCTCTTTAAAACATGCGGCCTCCTTACAAACAATTTTTATAAGAAAATGACGGACGCTTCAGTAAACCAGACGATGTGTAAAAAAAGACTTGCATTTATATAGAGCCTTTCTCTAACTTCGGACATGAGAAAGGCCTTTCACTGCTGTGATGTGGGAGATGTGTGCACAGCAAGATCCCACTCACAGCACTGTGATAATGATCAGTGTTGGACTGAGGTGAAGTGAAGGCCAAGTGTTGGCCTCAGAGCCCGGGCTCCCCGCACAGCGGCAGCTTCGGCCCCAAACTCCCGCCGGTAGCAGCGTTCCCAGGGCTGCCTCAGGCTGGCGGCCGGCAACGCTGTCACACAGCGAGGTCGCTCTGTGGAGACCGGGTGATCCAGGCGGGGTCTGGGGTTTGTCTCCTTCACCCCCTCCTCCCTCTCCCTCTCTCACCTGCTCCGCCGCCTTCTGATGACGTTACAAGCACGCGACGGGACATCTGGCAACAGCGCCGCCGGCAGGCAGCCGGAACACATTGCAGGCTGGAAGCAAAGAGCATGGAGACAGGGAGAGAGAGAATGTGGAAAGAGAGAGAGAATAGGGAAAGAGAGAGAGAGAGAATGGGGAAAGAGAGAGAGAGAGAATGGGGAGAGAGAGAATAGGGAAAGAGAGAGAGAGAGAATGGGGAAAGAGAGAGAGAATAGGGAAAGAGAGAGAGAGAATAGGGAAAGAGAGAGAGAATAGGAAAGAGAGAGAGAGAGAATGGGGAAAGAGAGAGAGAGAGAATAGGGAAAGAGAGAGAGAATAGGGAAAGAGAGAAAGAGAGAATGGGGAGAGAGAGAGAATAGGGAAACAGAGAGAGAGAGAGAATGGGGAAAGAGAGAGAGAGAGAATAGGGAAAGAGAGAGAGAGAGAATGGGAAAGAGAGAGAGAATAGGGAAAGAGAGAGAGAATAGGGAAAGAGAGAGAGAGAGAATAGGGAAAGAGAGAGAGAGAGAATAGGGAAAGAGAGAGAGAGAGAATGGGGAAAGAGAGAGAGAGAGAATAGGGAAAGAGAGAGAGAGAGAATAGGGAAAGAGAGAGAGAGAGAATGGGGAAAGAGAGAGAGAATAGGGAAAGAGAGAGAGAGAGAATAGGGAAAGAGAGAGAGAGAGAATAGGGAAAGAGAGAGAGAGAGAATAGGGAAAGAGAGAGAGAATAGGGAAAGAGAGAGAGAGAGAATAGGGAAAGAGAGAGAGAGAGAATAGGGAAAGAGAGAGAGAGAATGGGGAAAGAGAGAGAGAATAGGGAAAGAGAGAGAGAGAGAGAATAGGGAAAGAGAGAGAGAGAGAATGGGAAAGAGAGAGAGAATAGGGAAAGAGAGAGAGAATAGGGAAGAGAGAGAGAGAATGGGGAAAGAGAGAGAGAATAGGGAAAGAGAGAGAGAGAGAATAGGGAAAGAGAGAGAGAGAGAGAATGGGAAAGAGAGAGAGAATAGGGAAAGAGAGAGAGAGAATAGGGAAAGAGAGAGAGAGAGAATGGGAAAGAGAGAGAGAATAGGGAAAGAGAGAGAGAGAATAGGGAAAGAGAGAGAGAGAGAATGGGGAAAGAGAGAGAGAATAGGGAAAGAGAGAGAGAGAATAGGGAAAGAGAGAGAGAGAGAATGGGGAAAGAGAGAGAGAGAGAGAGAATGGGGAAAGAGAGAGAGAGAGAATAGGGAAAGAGAGAGAGAGAGAATGGGAAAGAGAGAGAGAATAGGGAAAGAGAGAGAGAGAGAATGGGGAGAGAGAGAATAGGGAAAGAGAGAGAGAGAGAGAATGGGGAAAGAGAGAGAGAATAGGGAAAGAGAGAGAGAGAATAGGGAAAGAGAGAGAGAGAGAATGGGAGAGAGAGAGAATAGGGAAAGAGAGAGAGAGAATGGGGAAAGAGAGAGAATAGGGAGAGAGAGAGAATAGGGAGCAAGAGAGAGAGAGAATGGGAAGGGGGAGAATAGGGAAAGAGAGAGAGAGAGAATGGGGAAAGAGAGAGAGAATAGGGAAAGAGAGAGAGAATGGGAAAAGAGAGAGAGAATAGGGAAAGAGAGAGAGAGAATAGGGAACGAGAGAGAGAGAGAATGGGAAGAGGGAGAATAGGGAAAGAGAGAGAGAGAGAATGGGAAAGAGAGAGAGAGAGAATAGGGAAAGAGAGAGAGAGAATAGGGAACGAGAGAGAGAGAGAATGGGAAGAGGGAGAATAGGGAAAGAGAGAGAGAGAATGGGGAAAGAGAGAGAGAATAGGGAAAGAGAGAGAATAGGGAAAGAGAGAGAGAGAATGGGAGAGAGAGAATAGGGAGAGAGAGAGAGAATGGGAAAGAGAGTGGAGAGAATGGGGAAAGAGAGAGAGAGAATGAGGAGAGAGAGGAAAGAATGGGGAAAGAGAGGGAGAATGGGGAAAGAGAGAGAGAATGGGGAAATTGAGAGAATAGGGAAAGAGAGAGAGAATGGGGAAAGAGAGAGGGAAAGAGAGAGAGAATGGGGAAAGAGAGAGAGAGAATGGGAAAGAGAGGGTGAATGGGAAGAGAGAGAATAGGGAAAGAGAGGGAGATGGGGAAAGAGAGAGGGAAAGAGAGAGAGAATGGGGAAAGAGAGAGAGAATGGGGAAAGTGAGGAGAGGATGGGGAAAGAGAGAGAGAATAGGGAAAGAGAGAGAGAATAGGGAAAGAGAGAGAGAGAATAGGGTAAGAGAGAGAGAGAGAATGGGAAAGAGAGAGAGAATAGGGAAGAGAGAGAGAGAGAATAGGGAGAGAGAGAGAATGGGGAGAGAGAGAATAGGGAAAGAGAGAGAATGGGAGAGAGAGAATAGGGAAAGAGAGAGAGAGAGAATGGGGAAAGAGTGAGAGAGTAGGGAAAGAGAGAGAGAATAGGGAAAGAGAGAGAGAGAGAATAGGGAAAGAGAGAGAGAGAGAATGGGGAAAGAGAGAGAGATTGGGAAAGAGAGTGAGAGAATGGGGAAAGAGAGAGAGAATAGGGAAAGAGAGAGAGAGAATGGGGTGAGAGAGAAGGGAAAGAGAGAGTGAGAATGGGGTATGTGAAGAATAGGGAGAGTGAGAGAATAGGGAAAGAGAGAGAGAGAGAATGGGGAAAGTGTGAGAGAATTGGAAGAGAGAGTGAGATAGGTTAGAGAGAGAGTGTATGGGGTATGAGAGAGTGATTAGGGGGAAAGAGAGAGTGAATAGGGATAGAGAGAGAGAGAATTGGGTAAGAGAGAGAGTGAAAGGGATAGATTGGGTAGATGAGTGTGGAAGAGGGATGAGAGAGTGTGGAAGGGTTAGAGAGAGTGATGGGGAATGAGAGTGAGTGAGTTTGGGTAGTGAGAGATAGGGATAGAGAGAGTGAGAATGGGAATGAGAGATGAGAATTGGGAAGAGAGAGTGAATAGGGTAAGAGAGAGTGAATAGGGTAAGAGAGTGTGATTAGGGAATGAGAGAGTGATTGGGAATGAGAGAGAGAATAGGGGAGGAAGAGAGAGAGGAATGGGGAAAGAAGAGATAGAGAATAGGTTGTGTGAGAGTGAGAGTTGGGGATTGGGAGAGAATAGTTGAAGAGAGAGTAGTGAATAGGTATGAGTGAGAGAGAGATGGGAAAGAGAGAGAGAATAGTGAGTGAGTGAGAGAATGGGGAGTGAAGTGTGAGATAGGGTTTGTGAGAGTGTGATTTGGGTTAGAGTGTGTGAGATTGGATAGGTGTGAGTTGGGGATTGTGTAGAGAATGGGATAGAGTAGTGAGAATAGGGAAGAAAGAGAGAGAGGATTGGGAAAGAGAGAGAGAGAATAGGGGAAGAGAGTGAGAGAGAATTGGGAAAGAGAGAGAGAGAGGGATGTGTTAGAGTGTAGAGATGAGAATAGGGAAAGAGAGAGAGAGAGAATAGTGAAAGAGAGAGAGAGAGATGGGGAAAGTGAGAGAGAGAATAGGGAAAGAGAGAGAGAGAAAGGGTAATGAGTGTGAGTGTTATGGATTTGTGTATGAGTGATTGGGTTTGTGAGTGTGTGTGTTTGGGGTTAGAGTGTTTGTGAGAATGGGGAAAGAGAGAGAGAGTGAGAAATGGGGAAAGAGAGAGAGAGAGAATAGGGGAAAGTGTGAGAGTGAGATTGGGGAAAGAGAGAGAGATTAGGGAAGAGAGTGTGAGAGAATGGGGAGAGAGAGTATAGGGAAAGAGAGAGAGAGAGATGGGGTAAGAGAGAGAGAATAGGGAAAGAGAGAGAGAGAATTGGGTATGTGAGTGTAGAGAGATTGGGGTGAGAGTGAATAGGGAATTGTGAGAGAGTATGGGGAATGTGTGTGAATTAGGGGAGAGAGAGAGAATAGGGAGCAAGAGTGAGAGAGAATGGGAGAGGGAGAATAGGGAAAGAGAGAGAGAGAGAATGGGGAAAGAGAGAGAGATATAGGGAAAGAGAGAGAGAATGGGGAAGAGAGAGAGAATAGTGAAAGAGAGAGAGAGAATAGGGAACGAGAGAGAGAGAGAATGGGAAGAGGGAGAATAGGGAAAGAGAGAGAGAGAGATGGGGAAAGAGAGAGAGAGAGAATGGGAAAGAGAGAGAGAATAGGGAAGAGAGAGAGAGTATAGGGAACGAGAGAGAGAGAGAATGGGAAGAGGGAGAATAGGGAAAGAGAGAGAGAATAGGGAAAGAGAGAGAATAGGGAAGAGAGAGAGAGAATGGGAGAGAGAGAATAGGGAGAGAGAGAGAGAATGGGGAAAGAGAGTGGGAGAGAATGGGGAAGAGAGAGAGAGAATGAGGAGAGAGAGGGAAAGAATGGGGAAAGAGAGGAGATTGGGGAAGAGAGAGAGGAAGGGGGGGAATTGAGAGATTAGGGAAAGAGAGAGAATGGGGAAAGAGGAGAGGGAAAGAGAGAGGGAAAGAGAGAGAGATTGGGGAAAGAGAGAGAGAGAATGGGGGAAAGAGAGGGTGAATGGGGAAAGAGAGAGAATAGGGAAAGAGAGGGAGAATGGGGAAAGAGAGAGAGAATGGGGAAAGAGAGAGAATGGGGAAAGTGAGGAGAGATGGGGAAAGAGAGAGAGAATAGGGAAAGAGAGAGAGAGAATAGGGAAAGAGAGAGAGAGAGAATGGGGAAAGAGAGAGAGAATAGGGAAAGAGAGAGAGAGAGAATAGGGAAAGAGAGAGAGAATGGGGAGAGAGAGAATAGGGAAAGAGAGAGAATAGGGAA
>NC_090417.1:18895399-18907369 GCF_036365525.1 Heterodontus francisci
TGGTAACCTTTGGCAGGGACGGATCCTGGCCCACATGCAGTCTGTTGGACAACCCTGGTCTTCACTCTCCCGTCAAACAAAAACGGGGTTAGGTACAGAGTAAAAGCTCCCTCTACGCTGTCCCCCATCAAACACTCCCAGGACAGGTACAGCACGGGGTTGGATAGAGAGTGAATCTCTCCGTACACGCTCTGCATGACAGGACTTGATACTGAGTCTGCTCTGGGCGATCCAATACCGGATGGGAAGGAATTGTTCTCATCCTGCTGCAGCAGCAAGCCCAGCACTTAGAACGTTAGTGGAAACTAATAGCAGGGCAAAGTGTACCCTTTATCAGATGGTTACCCCTGGCAGCAGAGGAGTCAGGGACATGTGACGACTTCAACATAACTTCATGCTGTTTAACTGGAACACACAGCTGTGAACTGCCAGCCTTGTCACATCGTTCAGTGATGTAGGACTGGCAGCAAGGATTGAGAAATACTTGAGATAAACAGACCACTGCTGGAAATTTAAATGTTATGTTTTGTCCCGATTTTAGGAACACAGAATCACGGGAGATATTACCACCTGCAGCAACAGCCAGAAACCTCGTGGCTGTGACCCCAGTGTCTCTGATCTGCAGGTCTAGTCAACAGTGACTCCTCTTCAATAACGACTTGATTGGCTGTAAATCAATTTCAGACATTCTGAGGTGGTGAAAGGTGCTGGAGAAATGTGAGTCCTTTTGTTTTGAATCCTTGCGTTGAAGTTGCTGCCGTTGCCTGCACTGTAGTGTTATTAATTCGGGTTGGATGCATTCCCAGAGGTTTCAGTATGTGAGTTCCTGCTCCCTGTGGCCTTGGTTTTCCTGAGCTCACGGACTGGACTGTGAGACAGTGGCGGCAGGAATTGGCCCCTTGCCTGCGATCAGTTGTCAGGTGATGAGCGAAGGGTTGGGGGAGGAGGTAGCTGCTCTAATAAAAGCAAAATACTGCGGATGCTGGGAAATCTGAAATTAAAACAAGAATGCTGGAACCGCTCAGCAGGTCTGGCAGCATCTGTGAAAGAGAAGCAGAGTTAACGTTTCGGGTCAGTGACACTTCTTGCTGCTATCCCTGGCTGGCAGCCGACCCCTCTGCAGCAGACAATGAGCCTGTAGCAGAGGCAGAGAGAGATCCCATTTAATCAGCTGTTAAATTGCCAATTGATAATTTTCAGCCCCATCAACACGGCACAGGAAGAACACCACTGCTCGTTCAGTAATTCTCATCGATCTTTTACACCCAGCTCACAGGGCAGACTTTACATCGCATTAACATCTCAACCGAAAGATGGCATCTCTGACAGTGCAGCACTCCCTCAGTCCTGACCCTCCGACAGTGCAGCACTCCTCAGTCCTGACCCTCCGACAGTGCAGCACTCCCTCAGTACTGACCCTCTGACAGGACAGCGCTCCCTCAGTACTGACCCTCCGACAGGACAGCGCTCCCTCAGTACTGACCCTCCGACAGTGCAGCGCTCCCTCAGTACTGACCCTCGACAGTGCAGCGCTCCCTCAGTACTGACCCTCGACAGTGCAGCGCTCCCTCAGTCCTGACCCTCCGACAGTGCAGCGCTCCCTCAGTACTGACCCTCCGACAGTGCAGCGCTCCCTCAGTCCTGACCCTCCGACAGTGCAGCGCTCCCACAGTACTGAACTCAGGACAGTGCAGCACTCCCTCAGTACTGACCCTCCGACAGTGCAGCACTCCCTCAGTACTGACCCTCTGACAGTGCAGCACTCCCTCAGTACTGACCCTCTGACAGTGCAGCACTCCCTCAGTACTGACCCTCCGACAGTGCAGCGCTCCCTCAGTACTGACCCTCCGACAGTGCAGCGCTCCCACAGTACTGACCCTCTTGTCAGTTGTGCTGTCTTTCAGATGAAACATGAAGCTGTAGACCCGTCTGCCCTGTCAGGTGGCTATAAAGGATCCCATGGCCCTATTGGAAAAAGAGCAGCAGAGTTCTCCCTGGTGTCGTGGCCAATATTTATTCTTCAACCAACATCAGTGAAGCAGATGAGCTGGTCATGATTGAAGTGTGGTGTTTGTGATCTTGCTGTGCGCAGATTGGCTGCTGTGTTTCATTGCAGCAATAATGACACTTCCAAAGAAGTTCATTAGCTGTAAAGTTCTGATATCATGACAGGCTCTATATAAATGCAAGCTCCTTCTTTGTTGTTAATTTTGTGTGGATATTTCATTTCTGTTCCTCAGCCTTACTTCCTGTCGTCCAAATTGTGAGTCACGCTTTTTGTCACTGTGTCTCATTAGATTTGCTATGTCAACTGTCACAGTGTCGTTCTGAGTTCCAGATACAGGTGTTTCTTTCTCAGTTCAGCCACATTTCTGTGCTGAAAGGAGAGTCTGTGTGTTGACTCAGCTGGACCGAGGCTTCGGTGACTGACCAAGTCTGACTGCAGTCTGCTCAAATTTTGCCATCTCTCTTTTTTCAGCATGCGTCTGTGGTGTTACGATGGCAGCCTGTGGCTGGTCTTTGTGCCTGTGCTCCTGCTGTCAGTCAGTCGTGCAGAGAGAAATGTGACCGTCTTGCCAACAGCTTTTCTCCACGACCTGCTGCAACGCTATGGTGACAATGAGGTCCTGATGCTTCGTCAACTGAAGGCACTGCTGAACCGGCTGGATGTTGGTGTGGGTAGCGCCAAGATACCGACAGGCCTGGGCAGCGCCAACCTTTCCAAGGTGAGGGATCGTCTGCCTACCTTCTGTGAACTTTAGCTCATCCAGACCTCTGCTGCCTGTATCCTAACTCTCACCAAATCCTATTCAGTCATCAACATTCTGCTCATTGACATACACTGGCTCCCAGTCAAGCAATGCCTCGATTTAAAATTATCATCCTTTTTTTTTCAATCCCTCCATAGCCTTGCCCCCCCTCCCCCCTCTGCACTCATCTATTTCTGGCCTCTTGTTCATCTACCAAGTGTAAAGGCTCCACCATTGGCGGCCGGACCTTCATCTGCCTGGGCCCTTCGCTCTGCAATTCCCTCCCTAAACCTCACTCACTTTCTTCCTTTCAAACTGGTCCTTAAAGCCAACTGCTTTGACCAACCTTTTGGTAATCAGCTCTAATTTGTTGGTGTCCTGGAAATGGCTCCTGTGAAGTGCCCTGAACAGTTTTTCCTCCATTCTAGTTGTTAGATGAATGCAAGTTGGTGTTGTCGCTCGAATCTGATTGGTTATGATTTCAGAATCCTGTGGGGGGGACCCTTGTGCTTCATTTTCTGATCTGTACAATGTTGTCACCCTGACTCTCCCTCACTGCTGCAGAAACTCAAAGCAATGTCCGAATCACCTCGAGGATGGATTTCTCATATCCTCGCCCCACAGCCACTTCCTCCTCTCCCGCCTCTCCCACTGTGGGATCATGATCTCATCCAGTACTGAGCACACCGTTCCCCTCTCATGTTGAATCTTTCCAAGCTGGAGTGACCCCCTGAGCATCTGTGAGTTGTCTCGCCCTCAATATGGAACTGATCCCCGGCCTCGCTATATTCCCTCCCGATCTCTGTCACATTTTTCTTACCGCAGCCTGTCTCTGGATTGTTGCTTTCCCTCCTTTCCCTCCATTTCACCAGAGGAAGCTTCTCTCCCATCGCTGTGCTCCTGCCCTCCGGAATTCTCTCCCAGAGCCATCTGCTATGGGTCTTCAAAACCCTCTGGTGAACCTTGGACTCTCCCCTTGGTATCTTCTTCCTCGTGCTCAGTAACGAGACCTCACCTCATCATCTTCACAACTTGGCCACCTTCCTCCTCTGAGTGAGGGTGGGGGGAGCAGGGTCTGATCTCTGGCTGAAACTCTCTTTCATGGGCTAATTTGGACCCGCAACAGTGACTCAGGCTATGCTTTCTCTCGCTTTTCAGTGCTTCTCCTCCTCTCAGCTCTTTGCTGTCCACAATCTGAACAACAACAGCAGGATAGACAGTGCTGCATTCCGACACATCTGTCCTACCATCCTTCAACAGCTGGAGAGTGGGGCTTGTACAGCAGAAAACCAGGAGAATGAAGAGGATGAGAAAACCTTGCCCTTGAAACCCACAGCCTCTGAGGGTAGGTCACGTTGACTCATCCATAGCCATGTCCAGTCTGAGCGCACCTCACCCGTGCTGGGGTCAAACCAAGCGAGAATAGAGTCCCAGTGTCTCAGAACAAAGCAATTCCCCACCTCCCACCACACACACCCTCCCTCTCCACTTATTCTCCATCCCTCCGCCTTTCTTTTCTCATCACAGTCTCTCCTCCCACCCCCACTCACTCACACTCTCTCTATTTTTCTGATGACTGCCTGTCCCCTGTCCCTCCCCTCTTTCTCGCGCACTCTTGCTCTCTCTCTCTCACCCTCACTCTTCCCCCCCCCCACTCTTCCCCCCCCATTCTTCCCCCCCCATTCTTCCCCCCCCATTCTTCCCCCCCCATTCTTCCCCCCCCATTCTTCCCCCCCCATTCTTCCCCCCCCATTCTTCCCCCCCCATTCTTCCCCCCCCATTCTTCCCCCCCATTCTTCCCCCCCCATTCTTCCCCCCCCATTCTTCCCCCCCCATTCTTCCCCCCCCATTCTTCCCCCCCCATTCTTCCCCCCCCATTCTTCCCCCCCCATTCTTCCCCCCCACTCTTCCCCCCCCACTCTTCCCCCCCCACTCTTCCCCCCCCACTCTTCCCCCCCCCCACTCTTCCCCCCCCCACTCTTCCCCCCCCACTCTTCCCCCCCCACTCTTCCCCCCCCACTCTTCCCCCCCCCCCACTCTTCCCCCCCCCCACTCTTCCCCCCCCCCACTCTTCCCCCCCCCCCACTCTTCCCCCCCCCCCACTCTTCCCCCCCCACTCTTCCCCCCCCCCCACTCTTCCCCCCCCCCACTCTTCCCCCCCCCCACTCTTCCCCCCCCCACTCTTCCCCCCCCCCCCACTCTTCCCCCCCCCACTCTTCCCCCCCCACTCTTCCCCCCCCCCCACTCTTCCCCCCCCCACTCTTCCCCCCCCCCCCACTCTTCCCCCCCCCACTCTTCCCCCCCCCCCACTCTTCCCCCCCCCCCACTCTTCCCCCCCCCCACTCTTCCCCCCCCCCACTCTTCCCCCCCCCCACTCTTCCCCCCCCCCACTCTTCCCCCCCCCACTCTTCCCCCCCCCCCCACTCTTCCCCCCCCCCCCACTCTTCCCCCCCCCCACTCTTCCCCCCCCCACTCTTCCCCCCCCCACTCTTCCCCCCCCCACTCTTCCCCCCCCCCCACTCTTCCCCCCCCCCCACTCTTCCCCCCCCCCCACTCTTCCCCCCCCCCCCCACTCTTCCCCCCCCCCACTCTTTCCCCCCCCCACTCTTCCCCCCCCCCACTCTTCCCCCCCCCCACTCTTCCCCCCCCCCACTCTTCTCCCCCCCCCACTCCTCCCCCCCCCCCCACTCTTCCCCCCCCCCACTCTTCCCCCCCCCACTCTTCCCCCCCCCCCACTCTTCCCCCCCCCACTCTTCCCCCCCCCACTCTTCCCCCCCCCACTCTTCCCCCCCCCACTCTTCCCCCCCCCACTCTTCCCCCCCCCCACTCTTCCCCCCCCCCACTCTTCCCCCCCCCCACTCTTCCCCCCCCCCACTCTTCCCCCCCCCACTCTTCCCCCCCCCACTCTTCCCCCCCCCACTCTTCCCCCCCCCACTCTTCCCCCCCCACTCTTCCCCCCCCCCACTCTTCCCCCCCCCACTCTTCCCCCCCCCACTCTTCCCCCCCCCACTCTTCCCCCCCCACTCTTCCCCCCCCCACTCTTCCCCCCCCCACTCTTCCCCCCCCACTCTTCCCCCCCCCACTCTTCCCCCCCCCACTCTTCCCCCCCCCACTCTTCCCCCCCCCACTCTTCCCCCCCCCCACTCTTCCCCCCCCCACTCTTCCCCCCCCCACTCTTCCCCCCCCCACTCTTCCCCCCCCACTCTTCCCCCCCCCACTCTTCCCCCCCCCACTCTTCCCCCCCCCACTCTTCCCCCCCCCCACTCTTTCCCCCCCCTCACTCTTTCTCTCCCCCCCCTCACTCTTTCTCTCCCCCCCCCTCACTCTTTCTCTCCCCCCCCCTCACTCTTTCTCTCCCCCCCCCTCACTCTGCCTTGTGGTGGGCAGTATAGCCTTCTTCTGTGCTGTGGTCTGTGTAATGATGACTGGCTCTTGGAGACCACGGCAGCTTGAAGGGCACGGAGATTGAAAGTGTTAGCTGTGACTCAGTGGGAGGTACTTGTTTCAGAGTTTGAAAGTTGTGGTTTCAGGACCCACTGCAGAGACTTGAATGCGTAATTCAGGCTGATAATCCCGATGCAGTACTGAGGGAATACCGCACGGTTGGAATTGCCGTCTTTCGGGTGAGACATTCCATTGAAGCTCTGTTTGGTCTTTGATTTGATCTAAAACATCTCAAGGCCACTATTGGAAGAAAAGCAGAGGAGTGGCAATCTCAAAAAAACACAGATTATGTGCTGATTGTTGCATTGCTGTTTGTGGGATCTTGCTGTGCTCAAATTGGCTGGCATATTTCCCATGTGACAACAGTGACTACACTTGCCAGTAACACAGTTTGATTGGCTGTCATGTGTTTTGGAATGCCTTGAGGTGATAGAAATGTTATTCTTTCTTTTTGGTTTGTAAATGTCATTTGAAATAATGTCTCTACTAACCTGCTTTCTCTGCACAGTGTGGGGCTTTGGTTTTCTCAGTGTGTCTGTGATCAACCTCAGCTCACTGCTCGGAGTCACCGTCACCGTGTGCCAGCGAAAGCACTTTTTCCACAGGATCCTGACTTTCTTTGTTGCATTGGCGATCGGCACGTTGTTCTCCAACGCCGTTTTCCAGCTCATTCCAGAGGTGCAGTACAACATCCAGAAAACCCCCATTCCCATTCCTCTGCTGGTCACCTGTTGGTATTTTATCATGGGAAAATTATTCAGCCACTGCTGGACTTTGTCTTACTGTAATTGTTTGCTTCAACACTGAGTGTCATTGCCATAATTCTCCGCTGACCATGTGCATGCAGTTTGGCGTTACTTCTCACGATGCAGTATCCATAGCAACAGCCAACTCTCCGTAACCTTCCTGTTGGACCTTTTTAAAAGAAGAAGAATTCCTCTTAGAATCAGGTCTCTAATCTCAGTGGATAGTTTGAGAGTTGGATAAGGTTTCTGCATTGATTGGGAGCCAAGACCTACCCTGTGACACTTGTTTGTTTCTTGGGGTGAAATCCTGCCCATGTTAGCCTACATTGCACATTCTCTTAGCCTGTAGCCCGTCAGGCAGAGCTGAATATCCAGTTCGTCTGTGTGGCCAGGTTAGCATTGGGCAGGCTTCACTCAATCTCAGTCTGGGCAGGTGAATAATGTTTCACTCATCTGATTGTACAATTAGATTATTTGGGTCCTCTTGACCATTTGAGGAGGAGCTGGCAGTGTTGAAGCACTTGTTGAGGTGTTTGTGTTTAAGAGGTTCCATGCAATTCAGTTCCTGTGTACTCAAAGTGTTGAAAATCCTTGCAATGGTATTTGTACCAGCTGTTCAGTGGGTTTCAGGCCACCTGGAGTCTCTGTCCCCCTCTCTAACTGGTTTCCTTGAGCCACCTGAAACTGAGGGTTATCCGAATCATCTGGTTCAGGGGGGAAAGTGTTTGAAAATATGGCAGGTCAGCTTTGGAAACCCCTTCCAGTCTCCAAAACCCGCGTTAAACTTGGCCATATGTCAGCTAGTGACTGGGCGAGCTAGGCTACAGGAGCTTCCCGCCTGCAACAGCCTCCCTGCTGCTCCCCTCCTTTAGGACATGTTCAGGATTGGGGCCTGCAACCCCTTTGAGTTTGTTGTTTCCTCCGAGATTGGAGATAATCTGAGACAGATGGACCCTGAAGTGGGAGAGCAGCCCACCTCCTCATTCGCTGCTTTTTCCAGCCAGTCTGTCTCAGGATTCAAATTGATATTTTTAACCTGTTTGAAGCCACTTTGATAGTTGGAGGCCTATTCACATTGTGAAAGTCAATCTGTCCTGTGCCAACTCATTGGCCAATATTGGTACCAATTTAAACTCAATTGCCTGAAACCCAGTGACCAGTTCTGTTTTTCACTCTACTGTGATTGGACTAGTGTGATTTCTCAACTAACACATCCCTCCTCCAAATCTTTCCAATTGGATTCAGAATGATACTGAGACGAAAAGGGTGAAATTATGAGGACCGATTGCACAGACTAGGCTTTTATTCCCTTGAATATCTAAGATGAAAGGTGTTCAAGAGGAATGATGGAGTTGATGGTGTCGATATAGTGAAGCTATTTCCTCTGGTCAGGGAGTTCAGAACAAGCGAGAAATAACCTTAACATTAGAGCCAGGTAGTTGA
The DNA here is from genome assembly GCF_036365525.1 of Heterodontus francisci. NCBI lineage: Eukaryota > Metazoa > Chordata > Chondrichthyes > Heterodontiformes > Heterodontidae > Heterodontus > Heterodontus francisci. The sequence goes on from NC_090417.1 coordinate 18,903,783, forward strand.
GGGTTCAGCAAGTACTACTACACCCAATCGGGAGCTCTTTTCCCCCAAAACGCTGTGGAGGCTGGGGGTCAGTTGAAAATTTTGAACTGAGTTATGATGCATTTTTCTTCAAGAGTATTAAAGGTTACGGCACCAAGGCAAGTAAATGGAGTTCAGATACAGATCAGCCGTGATCCAGTTGAATAGTGGAACTGGTTCAAGGGGCTGAATGGCCTATTTTTGTTCTTCTGATTGGTTCTTCAAAAGGCCAAGGCAGCAGTGCTCCATGAGCTGCAGTCACAGCTCTGATCTGAGTCTGTGTTCAGAGTTTTACACCCTCTTTACTGTGACGTAGCTGCTGATTAGAGGTGAGAGGCCAAGAGGCGGTATCTGGGCTCCTGTTTGCAGCATTAGGCATTCTGTTGTATGTGCACGGAACAATCCCTGAGAGTCAATCAGTGCGTTCAGGGGACGTGGTGCAATGGGGCAGGACAGCGATGAATACATAAGCATGTGACTCCATGTTGGAAGAATTGGTGCATAGGGGTCTCTTGTAATGGCTGTTTGGAACGGAATGAGGAGTGTTATTTTAGAAATCAACTGAGACGCAAAAATACATTCCTTGTCCTTGAGAAAGATCAGACTGGTTGATGACATACTCCAGTTGTGGACCTGACTTGAAGACAAGGCTATCTTGAATTAATTGATGAATTTAATGGTTTCTCTTTGTTTTCCTTCACCCTTCCCTTGTTCTGTCTGTCTCTCCCTCTCCTGTGTAATTATTTTCCCTACTCCCTGGTGTGAAATTCCCAACTGGGCCTCGTCCTGGTCTTCTCCTGGCCTGGTGACTGTCGGTCGGGCAGTCTGGGGCTATGGTTTTCTCTGCGTGACGGTCATCTCGCTCTGCTCCCTGGTCGGGGCCAGTGTGGTGCCATTCATGAGGAAAACCTTTTACAAGCGGCTGCTGCTCTACTTCATCGCTCTGGCGATTGGCACCCTCTACTCTAACGCCCTCTTTCAGCTCATCCCGGAGGTATTCTAATTCACCTTGATTCACCAACTCTCAGCAGTGCATGGAGAGTGCGTTCAGGTTCATCTTCTATCCACTCTCTTTCTCATTGCCAAAACTGCAACACTTCTCCACTTTCTGGATTGGCCCACCCCCAACCCATTCCTTCTCAGATTCCTAGCTCTTCCCCAGTCCAATGGGGACATGAGATAAAAGTGCCCATCAAAACCCATTTGATTGGCACCCCATCCACAAACTTTCACTCCCTGCACCACCGACGCACAGTGGCAGCAGTGTGTGCCATCTACAAGATGCACTGCAGTAACGCACCAAGGTTCCAAACCCACAACCTCTACCACCTAGAAGGACGCGGGCAGGAGTTGCATGGGAACACCACCACCTGCAAGTTTCCCTCCAAGCCACACACCACCCTGACTTGGAACCATATCGCCGTTCCTTCACTGTCGCTGGGTCAAAATCCTGGAACTCCCATCCTAACAGCACTGTGGGTGTACCTACCCCACATGGACTGCAGCGGTTCAAGAAGGCAGCTCACCACCACCTTCTCAGGGGCAATAAATGCCAGCCTTTCAATGACATAATGGGAAGGCACAGGCTGAGAGACATGGGACTGCTCGTGAAAACCTCATGAATAGCTTGGCATCATAGGTGCTGGGGCAAGAGGGCACAGAGCCAGTGGCTGCAAAGAGTAGTTTTAGGATGCATCCAGGAGTCATGCTTTACAGAGTAGAGATTGATGGCTGGATGGAGTGGATTGCCAGGGTTAGATTAGATTAGATTAGATTAGAGATACAGCACTGAAACAGGCCCTTCGGCCCACCGAGTCTGTGCCGAACATCAACCACCCATTTATACTAATCCTACACTAATCCCATATTCCTACCAAACATCCCCACCTGTCCCTATATTTCCCTACCACCTACCTATACTAGTGACAATTTATAATGGCCAATTTACCTATCAACCTGCAAGTCTTTTGGCTTGTGGGAGGAAACCGGAGCACCCGGAGAAAACCCACGCAGACACAGGGAGAACTTGCAAACTCCACACAGGCAGTACCGGAATCGAACCCGGGTCCCTGGAGCTGTGAGGCTGCAGTGCTAACCACTGCGCCACTGTGCCGCCCTGGGTTGGGGGGTGGTGAGTCTCGGGAACCACCTGTTAGGCTCGTAGGGTCAGTATTCTTGGAGGTTGGGAATCAAATAGACTGGAGAGCAGTCTTCATATGAATCTATCTTTGAAAAGCAAAATGGAGAGGAAATGGCCTTATTTTTAAATAAAAAAGAATTCAGGCAACCAGGTTACATTTTCCAAAGTCTGAGAAGCCTTGGGGTCAGAGGTGGAATGATAGCTGCCTTCGTGGCTGCTGATTCTGGCTCAGTGTTTTTAGCATATTTACAGAGATCAGGAGCACATGGACAGATTGGTGAAATGGGCAGATGCAAAGCTGATCCAATTTAACACAGCAAGTATGAAGTGAAATATTTTAGTAGGGAGAATGAGCTGAGACGATGTGAACCCTGGGGGTGCAGGGAGAGAGACCTGGGGAGGGGGGTGCTACACAAATCTTTGGAAGTGGCAGAACAAGTTGAGAATCTTGTTTAAAAACCCAACGAGATCCTTGACTTTACAAACAGAGGAAGGGAGGACAAAAGGAAGGAAGTTCTGCTGAACTTGTATAAACCGCTGGTTAGACCCCAGCTGGAGATGTGTGTTCATTCCTGCAGCAGCAAATTTCCCAGAATGGTACCAGATGAGGAATTCAGTTTATGTGAGACTGGAGAAGCTGGGGTCAGTCTCCTTCGAGCAGAGAAACTGAAGGGGATTATTAATGATTCTGTAATATCCCAATCAATCATTTTGAGAGACAAGAGAACCCCAAAGCCCCCTCTCCATGCACACTGAGTGAGGGAGTGGGTTTCCTACTGTTAATATCCATTGTTCCTGACAGTGTGTTTGACTTCTTTGGCTCTGGGAGTTTGTCGTGAAGCGTCCGGTTACTTTCTGCTGCTTCCAGTTGTTTGGATTCCCAGGTGTCGTTGGATGTCTTCAGGAGACTGAACAGGTTGTATTCCCTCTTGCATTGATTTTGTTAAGTTCTCCGTCCAAGGCAGGAAGCAAATCCTCCTTCTCCCTAATCTGCTTTCCCACAAGGTTTGCACGAGGAGGGGTGTGAGAGGAGCTCAGGGAGGCCTCATTCATCCCATTTCATTGCCTGCCCCAACCTCACCATTTCTGGGAGCATCTGATTTGCGCCCAATACTCAGTTGAGACGAGAGGTTTGAAGGAAGTGATGGGCGAATCCCCACTTTCGATCTGTCGCCTCTGAGATTGCTGCCATTTCCCCAGTGGGATTCAGAAACTCTGCTGGGCTTTGCCCTGCACCACTTTGCCCTGCGAGGAGCCCCCTCCGCCATCCCCCTACTCTGAGCCTGTGGACAAGGAACAGTCATCAAGGCCCAAAGCTGTAGTGGCTTTGGACCATTTTCTGCATTCCACAAAATTACCGCCCAGGGTGCAGGGTATCGTCAAGAGTTGGAGAGAAGACAAGATAAATGAAGCAGCGGACATTAGGCGA